>NC_034409.1:81442884-81560282 GCF_002078875.1 Numida meleagris
AAAAAGGGACGAGGTCTCGTGATCTGCAAGTTTTTATACTGCGAGCTTCTATCTTTTCCCTCCGGCTGGAAAATGGTAACAAAGGAGCAAAGTACCGTGGGGACTGTAGTAGTCCTTCTCTTCTGAGAACTAGGTATGTCCACTACATGATGTTATGATGTGGAATACCAATAACCGAAAATCACAAAACCATGACATTCTGCCATAATGTTTTAGACACCTCCACAGCACTCCCCTGCTTCTCAGTGGTGAGCAATACTCACGCACACCACTTCTAAGTAACGTCCTGTCCTAGGGGTTTCTTATCTACAACAGTCTCTGCTCTTAATTATATCATTCAGAATGGGGTTGCTGTGAATCATCAACACCAGGTTCCATTTCTCTCTAATCTTTGTTCTATTAGAGTGTTTGGGATCCCACTGTTTGTGACTGGATGTGGAAAATGACTGGGATGCCTGTGGCAGTAAGTGTGACAACTGTGTTGACTGCAGTAAGCCAGCCTCAGCAGAGTGCATATGTGGAAGTCTCTATGGCTGTCCAAATCACCTCTCCCACATCAGCCACTAGCCAATGCTCCAGGCATGTAATCTGACTTTTAGCCTAGCTTCCTAAGCTTGTATGGACCTCATCATTTCTTCAGATCCAAACCCCAGACGCCAGGGAATCAGGCTTCCCTAGCTTCAGTGCCAGGCTGTTTCTCTTTCATCCTGTGGCACCTGTTCCATCAGAGCTAAAATGGCTGAATTTTGCCCACACAAACCTATTATAATTATCTAAATGGTGGGTCTAACTGTGCTTATGTTGCTTTCAGCACTATACATATTGGTCCATACTCAGTCAGTCTCTCTGTCCTGCTTCCTTCAGATTGAATCTGTGCACAAACTGTGCACAAATAGCTGCTATGGTTTTATTTGCTCCCCCGAACAATTCTGTTCATGTTGATATTTTATGGTATTCTTATTAGGGTTAGTTTTGGTCTCCCACAGTCTTTTAAATAAGCTGGAATCACATGTTCCTCAAACCTTTCTGCCTTTCATTAGAGCATCTCTGTCTGAAGAGCTATCTGTGGCCACCAGGGCTGCATGTTCTAGCATCATGTAATTATGAATCCCTTCTTGCAGCTCTGGTTTTGGGGAAGAAAAAAGAATTCTCTCTCCTCTCAAATCATCCAATGTCACAGAGCCCAGTAGGCATTGCCAGCACCCATCCCAGTGTTTAACATATACCCTGACATCCCCTGAGGCAAGGTGTTCCCTCTCACAGCTGGCTGAGCAATGTTCAAAAACTAAGATATTACAAAGGAAAATATAACACAAAGTACGCCCTGCCTATTCTGTAGGATGACATCTGGGACATTTGATCTCAAGAGGAAGGTCGTGGGCACAGGGTGTCCACCTACATTTGGAGCTGACATAGTGCAGTGTACAGTCCCTGTCTTCACCTTGGACTCTAATTGTACTCCTGACCTGTATAATAATCTCTGTAAGTATCTATGCAAAAATTTGGGCACTTTCACCACTAATATAATTCTCAGTATTATTTTTGGGAGCCTGACTTTGACTCAAGAAGCAGGACTGGATTTTATGTTAGGAAGAATGGATGAATAGCTGTTACAATAGCTAATTAGCTATGAGATGCCATCACAAGGAGCCTGGATTTCCCAAAACAGTAGGCTCCCAGCCTTACCGATCATGAGGAATGAGGAAAACATACTCAAGGCATTTCTGCAGTTTGCAGACCCAGCCAAAACAAATGTGAGCTCTTTCAGAAATCGTTCACTTAGGCCAGATCTCCAACATGCTAGTTCTGCTTTTCCTCATCAGAACTTCTAATTTGCCAACAGCTGAGACTGAAATGCTTCACTTTGAGTCTTCAGGTTTCTTATATTTGGGAATGTCATTGCCATCTCACATATATGACATGATTTAGTGGTGGATTGTTAGAGTAGTGTGGTTAGGTTGCGGTTGGACTTGATGATCTTGAAGGTCCTTTCCAACCTGAGCAATTCTATGATTCTACGATTCTATGATTCTATGTTGGAAGAGAGGCAACAATGCATGCTGCAGGTGGTGATTTAAGATGTGGCTTCTGCAGAGGTGAAACTGAAATGGGCAAGAAAATTAACTTATTAACCAGTCATAAACACCGCTACTCCCACCAAAAACAAAACAAAACAAAACAAAAACCTGTTTACTTTCACATTGAGAGTTAAAACAGTAGGGCACGGAGAGCAACATTTAAAACCAAATGAAGAGGATGCCTTTCTGAGAGTGCAAGAGCTCTCCATCCCTCAGAATAAGAAAGCAGGCAGGGGAGGCAGGAAATCATCATGGCTTGGCAAGGATCTGCTAGTTACACTGAGAGAATAGAACAGTAAGTACAGACAGTGGAAGCAAGGATGTGTCACCTGAGAAGAATACAGGGATGCTGTCTGGACTTGCAGAGGTGGGATTAGGAAAGTCAAGGCACAGATGGAACTGAACTTGGAGAGGGATGTTAAAAACAACAAGAAGGGATTCCACAGGTACATAGGACAGAAGAGACAGGCCAAAGATAGCATGCCTCCTCTGCTAAATGGGAAAAGAGAACTGGCTACAACAGATGTGGAGAAGGCTGAGGTTCTCAGCGAGTTTTTTGCCTCAGTCTTCACTGGCAGCCAGGATTCGCACATCCATGAACCTGAACCTCTAGGTGGGAACTGGGGGAGCAAACTCCATCCCACTGTAAGGTCAGAGCAAGTCTGAGACCGACTCATGAGACTGAATGTGTACAAGTGCATGGGGCCGGATGACATCCATCCCAGGGTCCTAAGGGAGCTGACTGAAGTGGTTGCCAAGCCACTCTCCATCATGTTTGGAAAGTCGTGGCTGTAAGGCAAAGACCTTGGGGACTGGAAAATGGGAAACATCACTCCCATTTACAAGAAAGGGAGGAAGGAGGACTCAGGGAACTACAGGTCAGTGAGCCTCACCTCTGTGCCCAGGAAGATCATGGAACAAATCCTTCTGGAAGACATATTAAGGCACATGAGGGACAAGCATGTGATCTGAGACAGCCAGCATGTCTTCATCAAGGGAAGGTCGTGCCTGACCAGTCTGGTGGCCTTCTATGATGGAATGACAGCATCGCTGGACAAAGGGAAGGCAACTGATGTCATCCACCTAGACTTCTGCAAGGCCTTTGACATTGTCCCCCACCACATCCTTATCTCCAAATTGGAAATATATGAATTTGAAGGGTGGCCTATTCAGAGGGTAAGGAATTGGTTGGAAGGTCTAGGCATGGGGTTGTGGTCAATGGCTCTATGTCCAGGTGGAGCCGGGTAACGAGGGGTATCCTCCAGGGGTCTTGGGTCCGGTATTCTTTAACATATTTATCAGTGACATAGATGATGGCACTGAGTGCACCCTCAGCAAGTTTGCTGATGACACCAAGCTGAGTGGTGCAGTTGATAGAGCAGAAGGAAGGGATGCCATCCAGAGGGACCTTGATAAACTCAAAAGATTGTCTCTTGTGAACCTAATGAGCTTCAACAAAGCAAAGTGCAAGGTTTTCCCTTGGGTTGAGGTAATCCCAGATAGGTATACAAACTGGGAGAAGAACTCCTTGAGAGCAGCCCTGCTGAGAAGGACTTAGGGGTCCTGGTTGATGAAAAACCGAATGTGAGCCAGCAATGTGAGCTTGCAGCCCAGAAGGCCAATAGTATCTGGGTTCTATCAGAAGAGGGGTGGCCAGCAGGACAAGGAAGATTATTGTCCCCCTCTACTCCGCCCTTCTGAGGCCCCAGCTGGAGTACTGCGTACAAGTCTGGGGCCCCCAATACAGGATGGACATGGAGATTTTTGACAGGGTCAGAAGAGAGCCACAAAGATGATCCAAGGGTTGAAGCACCTCTCCTATGAAGTCAGGCTGAAGGAACTGGGCTTGTTCAGCCTGGAAAAGAGAAGGCTGCAGGAAGACCTCATTGAGGCCTTCCAATATCTAAAGGGAGTTTATAAACGTGAGGGAATTCAAATTTTTACAAGGGTAGATAGTGATAGGACAAGAGGAAATGGTTTTAAATGAAAAGAAGGGAGATTTAGATTTAGTCAGTGAGAAGGAGAAGGGAAGGTTTAGTAGCAGGTTGTAATTTGCATATTCCATCCTATCATAAACTGCCAGTACAAGGGCCAGTGTGTTCCTGCTTTAGTCAGCAAGGCAGCACTCTGTAAGCCCATGTTGCCTAGAAGCTGACAGCTATCTTTGAAGCTTGCCCTCTGTTCTCCTCACTTCTTTCCTAGCATGATCTTAGATTTTCAGTATTTTTGGTTTGCCTGCTCCACACACAGCTGCCTGGCCAGTTTGCTAAACTCTAAAATCCTTCCATGACACCAGTGCTGCAGTTATGGCTCTCCATGCAACATGCTTTTTCTCTGAAAGAGCGGTCAGGTGCTGGAACGGGCTGCCTAGCGTGGTGTTGGAGTCACTGACCCTGGAGGTGTTCAAAAAACATTTAGATGTTGTACTGAAGGACATGGTTTAGGGGAAAATATTGGTGATAGGTGGATGATTGTACTGGATGAACTTGGAGGTCTTTTCCAGCCTTGGTGATTCTATGATTCTATGATTCTATGCTTAGGAAAGGGGAGCAGGACACTTCTAGATTGCTTTCTGTCATATTCAACAGACAAATCCACAACTAACATTGTGCGTTCTATAGGATGGAAAAATGACATGAACAAAAATCCTAACTTTTGTGGCTAAGGATAGAAAAGGCAGAAATACACAGATGAGGTGATGAGAAGCCCACTAGTAGCAGCAACAGAAAAAAATACATTTTTAAAAATGAATCATGCATTCCAGTGTTCAAAATATGCAGTGTCATAAGACTGGCTGCTTTTCATGGGACATTATGGTTGTTTATAGGCTATGTATTTTAAAATTAAAATGACAATACTTGTGCAATATGATTAGGAAGCTTCTAAGGTAACACAAGACTGCAGTAACATCCAAATGTTCATTGATGTAGTTCCACCCACCCCTGCATAGTCCGCTGTTTATTAATGAGAAGAGCTGAAAAGAGATAGATACATCCACGTTCAAGAACAATAGCTCTGAGTTTGTGTCCTGCACAGACAGAAAGGAAACGGGAGATGACATTGCTGATGTCTGTTCCGAATAGCAAATGACGCATCAAACCACTGAAACTTCCTACGCTTTTGTTTCCATATTTGCAAACTGAGGCTACCACAAAGGCTGTCATGAGGCATGTAGTTCAAAAGTGCCTTGAAGCCACTGATAGCAGAGTCCTGGATATTGCTAAATGTCAGCTTTCAGTTTAGGATCTCAAATAGGAAATAATAGAAATAGACAACATTATCCTGTAAGATAGGCCACAATGTGTGAAACAAAAAAAACAGCACTGCCACAACAGCCCCTTTGTGAATGGCGCGACAGGGACTGAGGCTTGTATTTATACAAGTCTGTGCAGATCCCCGTATAAACACTGCCCCGAGATGGGTCAGTGAATGCACTAAATGAAGGCACCATGGCATTATTCTGCATTGTCCTACTGATTCCAGTAAAAACACTTACCAATGCCTAGTCACATGTCTTTCTAACCTGCTAGATAGCATATTATTACACTTACTTACTGGAATAACAGAAAGGGAACGCGTTCTACAGAACTGGGTTTGTGGTCAGAGAGTTTAGTACTGAAATGGGTTTCTCATACAAAGAGTCCTCCTTGTTGTCCCTGTGTCACACCCTCACTACTTTTGTTCAAGGAGCATCCAGCACAAAGCATAGGTGAGGGAGAACTCTCTTGGTCTGAATGTGCTCATTTTCCTCCCACATACATACAGAGGGAGAAGTTTTTGAGCTCCATTTTCCCCTGTATGAGTGAGACGGCCTCTGCCAGGTGCTCCTGAGAGAGAAGCATGTCCCTTCATGGCTTCATCCTCTGGATGCAGTCAGCTAGCAAGGCGATGAGGGAAGAGACATCTGTTTCCGATCAAGGAATTGTTCCAAAACTTTCTGTTCAATGCAAAAAACACAACAGCACCATGAAACAGCCAGAATCTTTCGAAAAAGAAGGGATGGGGAGAACACAGCAGACGCAAAGTAACTTCTTGCTATGACCTGTCCAAGGATGGCAAGAGGAGAGCTACAGTAAAAACAGTCATTAGGTTGGAAATTAAGTTACAAGTTTGCCACAGGATTATAAGGGCTTTACCATTCCACAGAAATAGTACATTTTTCAAACATAAGGTTTTCATTAATCTTTTCTTTAAAAAAAAAAGAGAGAGAGAGAGAGAAAAAGCATGAGTACCAAAGTAAGAAAATGCAGCAATAATTCAACATTTTCCAAAATATTAAAGCTAAGAAGTATGAGGAAAAAATTATTTGTGCCTTTCTAGACAGCTAAGGATTATAGAAGGAGGTTATTGGCTTTCCTGGATTCTGAGTTGCTCCTTTTCCCTCTCATTCCTCATAGATTTACAAAGGTTTGAAGCCTACTATGCAGTAGGCTCATGAAAAGGTGAACTTGTCATTAACTTCTCAGGAAGACTTCAATTTTAGTAGGCATCTGATTAAAGGAGGGATATTTTAATTTTGCTCCAAAATAAGAGCACAGATACAATGTACATATTACGTTTATTTGGGGGCTATTTCGCATGAAACATAAATGGAACTTTTTGTTGTTGTTGTTGTTTTTAATGGATATTAAAAGCAGAGGAACATTTGTGGATCACATGGCCTCCCACTAAGGCCTGAGGCTGAACTCAACACTGCCTGGAAACAGGTTATTTCTTCAGTGGGCATTTTTGTTTTTCATTTAGAATAAGACAACAGCTCACATCCTATGCATCAAATGCTCCTCTCATATCTTCTGGTCTACGAACCACTGCTGATAAATGTAAACATTTGTTTTTTTGCAAAAATCACAGATGTTCAATTCAGTACAATAAAATCAGAGAAAAGCAAGAGTTTGAGGGGCTTTGAGGCATCTGTATATGTCACTAGATGGCGTTGCAAAACAGTTATGGTATAGCTTAATGGCAAATCACAAGGCTGTGAAAGTTGAGTAATAACCTGCTGTGCTCACATGTGATACTCTGGAGAACCTGCTCGTGTACTGTGTTCACTGAACCAGGCTTGGGTAGCAGTTCCCAGCCAGAGATGCTAGTGACAGACCACACAACAGACAAACACACACAAATCACCAGTTTTCTTTCTTTACAGCTGCCCCTACATAGTGTTCTTGTAAGTGTAGTGAGACCCTCATTCCAACCAGGCTAATTCATTGAAACCAGGGAGAGAAGCAAAGTTAGGGCTATTTCCATAATGAACATAGTCCTGACTTAGGAAATCTGTTGGGCACATTTCCAGCTTTAAGCAGATGACTGGTTGACTGCCCTTCCTTAAAGCCTGTGGTGTAGCTGTACCTTAGAGTGAGTTTCTAAAGTTGATATGAGGAGATGCTGTATATATTAATATGTCTTTGAGATCAGCTCATCAGACCTTAACAGTTGTATACACATCTCATCTTCCAGCCAGTCATCCCATCTTCCACTTTACCCAGCCCATTGCTCTCAGCTGAGTTTAGCTCCAAATTACAACTGCACTGGCACTCGCCTTCCAGCCTGCCTCCAGTTACAGCCGTGTAGCTGCACTGGCAGTATTAGGACTGGCAGAGATGAGGCTGTGCCTTAGCAGTTTGGTTAAGAAGTCTGTCGATGATGTGTGAGCTGTTACAGAGCCAGCTCTCATCCCCAGAGCTGTGTCTGTTCTCCAGGGCTAGCAGGGACAGCGTGAGGCTTGTTTTTGTCACTGCAATCAGAAGGCATTTCTCTAACTCCCCAGGGAACCAGAACTAGAGGATCTGAAGGTTCTCAGTATAGGGTTGGAGTAGCATGTGAATATGGAACTTCCTATTTTACTTCTTTCAGCACAGGATGCATACAAGGATGAGTATGTGTATACAATATGCTCCAGGACTGTAATACTAGAATTGGATGGAGAAGATACAAAAGGCTGATACAGTCATCTAGGACTTATTTCCCTGCCCATAAGATGTTCCCTCATGCTCTGCCCAGCCCAGATTTAAGAAATTCAGACACAACAAGCACTTGCCACCTCCTTTGGGAAGTTACTTGTGAAGTTTTAATACATCTGTTTCCATGGCCTCATATCCTTCCCCCTAGCCTTGCCTTTGCCCAGTAATTCTATTGCCCTGGCCTTCCATGTAAAAAATCTCCTGTTCCCTGGTTCTTCATATCACTGCTCACTCTGGCTTATCATTTGCCCGAGCTTAATGTATATGCTTCTGTCATTCTCTCTTCATCAGTCAGTCTCTCAGTCTCTCCGTCACTTATGTTGTTCTTCTCAAAGAGACTTAAATCTCTCCCTCTATAAATAGTGCTGGTTGGTGTTCCAGCCTGCTGCTGATCTTTCCATTACCAAAACTTCTTGTCATTTTATAGCTTACCATCTGCTGTGCGTGATGGCATGCAGATGTTAGTCATACAGATGTTAGACATTTTTGGCTACCAGTACAGCAATAAAGAAATATTTCTCTAACACAAAAACTTGAGAACTTGCCTTAAATGAACTAAGTAACAGAGGGTTAGTTCTGTCCCTTTACTTTGTGTTATTGATGAACAAAATCACATTTTTCCACTTACATTTGGGGAAAAAATGCTCATTCTTCTTCTTTATAATGTTCTTTAAAAACTCCCTAAAATCTTCCCTATGCTAAGATACTCCTACACCACTGGTGACTGACATGTATTTGGCCACTCGTGTGCTAACACCACAGCCTGGCACTCCTGCCTCTATTGCCTCATTGCTCCTTGAGGTCTTGCATTTGTCTGTCTACAACCTCCTATTGCCTTCAACAGAGACTGCAGTTTCCCTGAAGAGCTTTTTTTGATGTTTCAGATCTTTGACTGCAGTTACAACAGCATCCTGGCACCAGCCAGCTTACTAATGGCTGGTGCTACCACGGATGAAATCCATCTAGGAACTAGATGATCTTTAAGGTCCCTCCCAACCCAAGACATTCTGTGAAATCATCAAGCCCTACTCCTTTAATTCTTAGCAGTTAATTAGAATAAGTTTGTATCAGATGTAATAGTATATTTCCAAGGGTGAGATTAAGGGCAAACACTATTAGCATGTCAGTCACGGTTTTAGCATCAGACAACAATTAACTATGGATATTTGTGAACAGTTTTTGAGAGGGAAAGCATTAGTGGATATATGAAACTAGAACATTTCGTTCTGTAGATAAGTTTTGATAAATTGCAATGTTGTTACTCCACAACAGGATTTAGTTACTTTCTGATTACAGTGTTCTTTTTTCTCTGGTTGGGATGGCAACAATAATGTAGTAATACAAACAAAAAATGGCGAATAGAATCTGTGAAAAAGGAACTAAGTTAACTTTATATCTGGTCACCAGCTTTGTCTCCTGCAGAAATGTGACAGATCCCAAATGGTTTCGGAGAGCACAGATATTTGGCTTCAGGCTTCCGAGGATTATAAAATCATTCACTATGGGAGCTGAATTGAGTTGGCTACTTCATAAGCATCAATATCATGTAACCATTTAATATTAACAGCCTATGAAGGAACAACAATGAAGAGAACTAGAGGCCCAAATACAGTGGTACTTCCAACACCAGTTAATGTGTTGTGCCAGATACTTTCACCACTAAAGATGGTATAAGAGTAAATTAAGTCTTCCTTACTCCAACAACATGACTCTTTAAAACATCTGCAGGAAATAAGACACTTAAATCATGTTTCAGCCACACCTGCATCATTGTACACTTTTACATGACTTAACACTTACAACAATCTGTTCTTGGTAAACAGTTCTGTTCTTTGCTTTCCATTTTGAGTTCATGGACACAAAATTTTATACTTGACTAAATGACGTCTGCTATATCTTGATTCTCCCAGTGCTGACACATTTGTGTAAAGCAGTTTCTGGTCATTTGTGTGTTAAAATTTCTATTATTACTGGAAAAAACCCAGATCACTTCCCCTCAGTGAAAGCAGGAGCTTGCTGTAGTAATTATGGAAAAACTAACAACATCCAGACATGAAAATTTGGACCAATTATTTCACCTGGGATCTCTTTCACAATGTATTTACTTTCTGATTTCTTTCTCCCTCCTCTTTAATTGTTGGAAGGCTGTGATCTCCCTTAAGTTTTCAGTTTAATCATATCCTATAAATATGGGTAACATCCAAGAATTTTTGCTGATGACAGGAACTTTGCCATTGATTTCAAGGCAGCTGGTTCATATATCAGGAACACGTGTGGGCCTGTCTTTAACAAGAAAATAAGAATGCAAAACCAGAAATGGAAATATCAGATTTAATTGTATATTTTTTCTGAAGAAATCTACCGTATATGTTTCCCTCTGTCCTGTTTTGCTCATTTGGGAAATAATTAAAAGCTGATAAATGATAAAATGATAAGTTGATAAAGCTCATGGAGCTTTTATCATTAACATAGCTCTCTGAGCTGAGGCGACAGGGAAGCAATAGCATTTCTTCTGGTCCTCTAGGTCTGCTTCCTGCTTAGCAGCACAAGCATGCTGCCACTGCTTCTTTTGTGACAGCACATTCACTGCAATTAAATGTTGACAACATTGGACTTCTTTATTTGGAAAGAAGCTGCCTGGACTGGGATGTCACTTTCCACTCATACATTACACACGGAAGTACCAGATTCAGTGGTAACAACTTACTGCTTTATAGTAATATTAGTGCTTCTAGAATATGTGCAAAAAGCTTGATGATGATCTACAGAAGGGCAGAGACAGTATGTCTCTGAAAGCTTAAAAATAGAAATTTACACAGTATCTGTATTTTGAAAGGGAACCAGATCCAAAAACAAACCTTGAAAAGCTATCTAGTATATAGCATATCAGATGCATCATTTCAGATGTGAGCCTCTACAGGAGTATAATCCAAGAACAGCAGCAATGTATTAATAAAACACACTTCAACCACATTTTTTTTTCTGGCAGATCATACTTTTGCACCCTAGCCCAAAATATATAATGAACTCCAGATCTCACTAGTTGCTGGAATGTCCTTTGTCAATAACTGTGAAAAACGTCTCTCACTCTGCAGTACAAAACTGAGCTGTGGAATTTATGCGCATAAATTCTTCCATTCTTAAAATGCATTTTATATCCAGAATGAAAATACTGATGTTGAATGTGTATGACAGAGAGCATTCCCTGTATCTGCTGTCTATGCTAACCTCACCTGCAACTTTTTTCTTTATATGAGTGTATTGCTTGTGAAGCCATCTCAGAAACCCAGTTTTTCTATTATCATTTGATTAAAAATTAATACTAGTATTATTGAATGGGAAAGTATGTTCACCTCAATGTGAGATACCATATCAGGGACTAGGATGCTTTTTTTTATTATTTGATTTTCTTGGTAGGGAAACCAGTTTAGGATTCAACTGCATTGTTAGTCTTTGGCTTTGTGGAAACTTATCCACAAGACAACAGTTTGGTTTTGGTTCCAATCTAAACTGATTTTAAGTCACTGACCTAAAAAACTGCAAAATGTTCTTCCCATACCCTTTGGACCAGTGTCATGTCTCAAGACTTCTCACACTATTTTGCACCCTCTTCATATGTTTTCAGTTGAAAGCACCAGAACAGTCAGCATTGTTGTATTGCTACCTGCTGACCACTTGCCATTATTTCATGAATTATGGTTTAAGAACTAGCTGCCTACATCATTCTGCACATATTTCTGCTTCCCAAAGTAATGCAGAAAGATGACTGATTTATGTCTCTGTACACTGGTGGTATGATGAGATTAAGCAAATTAGCAGTTCATCCCCTCTCCCAGGTGAGTTGTTTTTGCTCCTCCACAGACACAGAAGGAAAATAAAATTCTGAAAGAACTGTATTTGCCAGCCAAAGTGCATACCCAGAAGGCTGGCATGGACCTTCTCAGAGAAAATGAAGACTTTTAAAGGAGGCTATAGACCCTCATCCTGTTCTAAATGACCCCAGAACTTTTGACTCCATTTTCTAAATATTCAAGTTTAAGCAGATACTTGCCCATTTCTTCTCTGTCTCCTGGAGCATCCCTCCAAGGCTTTCACTTCCATCTTCAAAGGACCAACTTCTCTGCCTGCATGGCTGGACATAGTTGGGCAGCAGTAGTCACTTGTGCTGGATTCAAGGAAAGAAATTAAGAGCCTTGGGCTTCCAACTACTCGTTTTCCTTTTCCTCTTTTTTATGAACTGACCTACAGGTCTCCAGCTTGTGGAGCATCTGCTCACTTGATGGTCACACCTACAAACAGGTAGCACTTAGGAAAGATTCAAGAAGCGTCTGGCAGAGAAGACTTAGTTCAACCCAGAGGAGGCAAGGGATAGCTAAACATAGTAGTGCCTGATTCTCTTCATTCACATAAAGAGAAACGAGTGACCTCATGGAAGATGACATATGGTAATGCTCCCGATAGCAAATTAAAAAAGGGCCATGAATGCCTGCAAGTGAGCATAAACAGCCTGACAAAAAAGCATGGTGCATTATCTGCGGGTGATAATACTTCCAGCTGTCACTTTCAGGATTGAACTGTCTTCAACCTGACCTGAAGCAAAAGGTTAGAATGATTAAATTCTTATTCCACTTTGATGCCTTGCCTTGTCTTCCTTGCCTTCCCTGCCCTTCCCTCTAAAGAGCCATGAGAGTACTGAAATTAGACAAAATGTTAGTATATGCTTAAACGCTTGTCCAACTTAGAACCATAGGAAAATCTGAATCTTTGCCATTGGCTAGTAAAATGTTAAAATAAAAATGTGTGCAGCCATGTAACTAGTCATTTTTATATTCATCCACAAAGCTTTCTGACACGTAATCTCTGAGAGTAATCACTGAGCACAGCCCTGTTTTGGAAGGCTCTTCTTTTGCTAGACTGTAGCCCAGCCTGTTTTTTAAACAAGATCCTCCTTGATTCCAACCCCTTCAATTTTATAATCAAAACAAGTCTTTAAAAAAAGAAGGAACCAAACAAATTTTGGACTTAAATTACAGGGTGCAAGAAAAAGGTTTACAAGCCATAATATTTTAGGTTAGATAATAAGGCCCACAAATATCTAAGGATCAACCTCATCTGAATCAGTGGGCTGTTTTCTGGCAGAAATTCCTTCAAGCTCCTCTGCCACTGCAGAGGAGAGCTGAGCCTTCCCTGTTAAGTGAATTAGCTGATTGTATTGCAGGTCAATTTCTACTCGATCTGCTTCCACATGTGCAAATTCATAAGCAGTTGCATTTGGACAAAATAGTTGTCAGAGAAATCAGACCTGGGAGCTGAAGTCCTAGCACTTGTGCAAAGAAGTTGCAGAAGCACCAGCTTCCATGATGCTTAAATCTATTTCATACCACAAAGCAGAGCAGCAAGAGCCAGGAGGCAATTTCCCCTCTATCCAGACTGGATTGACATAAGCAGGCTGTTCTCCAGACAAAGGAAGGGAGAAGAAAAAAGAAAGTATGCTAGAAGGAGGAGGTGGCAAGGATCAATGTTCAGACCCGTGCCAGTATAACCTTCTGTTGTGCAGGGGTACGAATGTGGGAAGAGAAACCAGGCCCTTGCATCTGGTGAGTTCACTCCTGCGGCTGAATTCATTTAGCCCTGCAAGCTCATGACCTGAGAGAGGTAACCAGTTGTGCTTCATGGGACAATTCTAAACCTCAGCATCATAAAATGCCCTCAGTACAGTTTCCCTGTGGGGTTATAGTGCTCCAAGAGAGGGAAGTTGGCCCCACTCATTAATCAGAGCTCATGAAGTCCCTCTTTCCCAGTAAGACTAAGAAAGGAGACAACTACTTCTGTGACTGACAGAATCCTGTGCATCAGCAGCTGTATCATCAAGAAACTGGCTGCAGCAGCCTGCAATGGCTCTAAGAGACCCACTGGCTTGTGACTAGTAACACAGTTTGCAAGGCCGGCAGATGGCAATCTTCGTATTCATTTGTTCTCACTGAGTACTTTGGTCTCAGCATACATAACATCAGTTGCACCAGTTTGGAGTAGAATTTGTGTCTGTCTTGGCCAGAAAATGTTTTGTTCTTCCTGGCTGACACTTCCATCCCAGATGTCAAACAGATGTAGAACAAGAAATGGGTCTATGTGAGCCTTTCTCTCACCAGGAGGCCCTGTAAACTGGACAGAGGTGCTAAACTCAAGGTCACCTTGCACGCAGGCCAGTACTAATACCCAGACATCAGAATTTCACTGCATCTCAAATAAAGCCCAAACCTAAGGGGCTGCAGCCCTGTTACTGTCTTGGAGGATTAACCTCAGAATTAAACATTTAATTTTAAAGCTTGTAATATAAGTGTCACATTGCATCACTGGTTTCTAAGCAACATTACTGGGGGACTCTACAGAAAAATGTACATTTTAAAAGTGAAGGCTCCACTGGGGCCTCCCTATTTATCAAAAGCGCCTTTCTATTTTAGGAGCTTGATCTGACTAACCAGGCACTGCTCTTTTTATTATGGGTCATTGCTTTTGCAAGCCTCCCTGTATTGACTACTTTTCCTGCTTACATATAGGGGGCTGCAGCACAGGTCCACTGTGTACACTCTTAGTTGTTATTTCCCCAGCTGCTGTATGGGCTATGACCCCAGGCACATCACTAATAATAGCTTCCTCCCTTCAGAGGAAAGCAAAGAGCCAGCAGAGTTCAAGAAACCTGTCCCTTTTCAGAGGAGCAACAATGTCTGCTTCCCAGGACTCAGTCTCTGGTTCTCTGTCCTCCAATCCAGAGCCAACCCCCACTGGCATCCACAGGGGATCTCCACCTGCTCCTCTGGCTCCCAGCTTCCCAGCACAAAGCAGCCAATGCTGGTTTTCCCAAGCCCCTTCATCTCCTTTCACCTTCCATGTAAACAATTTCTCTCTCACTCTCTGGAGGCTTTCCTGTTAATTCCCTAGCAGCTAAAACAGCACAGTTGTGTGCACACCCCTTCACACACTTTATATATATGTTTTTAATTCTGATGCCTAACAGAATATAGAAAGACCCACAATATAGTTATTCACAAAGAGATACATGTTTCCCTTTTGTGACACAGCATTAACTATCACTTCCTCATTAAAACCACTCTGAAGGCTACAAGATCTGCCTCGTAGCAATTCCACCTTTCTCAAATAGCAAGCTTGTGTTAGCAATAAGATTTCCGTAAGTCTCCAAAGAGATGCACCTTTCAGGGGTTGGTGACATTGTGCTTTCAAATTTCCCATATTGATGTGTCCATAAGGATCCCTTTCCATCCTTTTGCCATGTCTTCCAGTCCACCTAAGATCTCCTACAGGCTTGACTTGAAGAAATGACAGCAGAAAACAACCACATGCTCGGGGAAATCATCTCAGGGGTTAACAGAGATCTCTAATAAAAAAAATTGCAGTAATTGCCCATTACTTCAAGTCTGCATTTGTCAAGATTTAATTCCTAATCCTTTTGCCATCCTTTGATGGATTACAAAGCCATTTTCTTTCAAAAGACTTTTTCCTGCGTATGCATGCGGAGATTGTGCCCAAGGTGTGGCTGTGCCCTCCCCACAGTTTGCCTGACCTTTTCCCACCTGTTTGCATAGGATCATATCCAGATGTCACATCACTTTTTGAACTGCTTGCAACTCTTTAGAAAAGCTTGGTGTACATGGCAGGAACAGCTTTATTGGTACTATACATTAATTCCTAACTTCTCATTGGTATGTGGGTAGACATTTTCCTTGCTGCAGTATCACGCCAGAAGCTTATTTCCAGTGGCTTATCCACTCTGACCTTTAAGTTCTTTACAGAATAGCTGCATTCTAGGATATTTTTATTCATGTCATGCATATTTCACACATTTTTTGCTTCGTGCTGTATCACCTTGCATTGATCCTGTAAGACATAAGTTTGCTTTACTAGGAGTCCTATGTTGGCCTGCAAAACTTATTTACCTCCTATGAAATTCTGATGCCAAATATTTCCAGCAGTCATTTCAGGTTTCATTCCTCACCTCCAATGAATATACCAAGAAGCATCAGCCTTGGAAACAATTCCTGCAGCTCCAGCTCTTGCTGCGTGATAGTCCGTCCCTGCAGCTGCCTTACGATCTGTCATCTTTGGTGATCTGTCACATTTTGATAAGCTTAAAAGAAATTCTGAAGCACACAACTTTTCAGTCAGGTTTTGTAAGAGCAAAACAAAGTCCTCACAGAGAATATTTTGTGTATCTATAATTTGACAGGATGGGAAGCAGAGAGAATCTCTGGATGTGTTTTTCTTGGCTTTGTTCAAGCTACGCAAATAAATGTTTTGCCTCTGTGTGGCTTCAAACTATTACCAACAACAAGAAAATCGAGGTAATTTAGTGGGGAAAAAAAATCAGTTGCCCCAAATGAAGCATTTGGCTTTGACTTTGTGATTTCTTTTTCAAATCTTTGTAGTAAAACTGAAGGAAACACTGAAATGAAAACCTCTTTTGAAGTTATAGTTTATTTTCTTTAAAAAGTCACAATGAAACAAAACTGTTTAAAGACTTATTTTTCCTTGTCAAGATTAATAATCCAGCAGATCTGCCACTGATGTAAGTTTAAGTGGAAAATGTTACCCAATCCTTGCTTCACAGAGCTCCTCTTTTGTGGTCCTTCTGAGAAGTACAATCCTCCTATTTTGTAGCTGATGTGGGATATGATATTCTGGGAGGAGCTGAGTGTTTTTGCACTCACATTAATGTGAGCATAGGCATGCACCATCCTCCCTTACCTCCACAGATACCACGGGCTGTAGAACGCAAACAGTGCACACAAATTAGTGTGAAGCAAAAACACCACTGTCGTTATCGCTTATCAGTGCATTTGATAACATAAAGTAAAAATGAAGCAAATACGGAAAGACAAAGAAAAGGAAGTGTTTTATCTTTGAAACATTCATTTCAAGGGAAGAAGAAGGTACACCTTTGCACCCCACCACAATAATTCAGATCCAATGCAGTACTTCGTCACCATCATGAGAATGCAGCAGCATCTCTGTGAATAAGTGAAATTCTGGAAAACTATAAAAGTAGTATTAAGATCCTGGTTGTTTTCAGTTGTTATCCATCAACTACAGCTAAATGGTGTTTTACACTAAAGGTTCATGACACACTGAAGCCAGTGTGAATCAGCTAAAGACCAGGTGCTGGCAGTGTAGCCGTGCCAGTTTACGTCAGCTCAATAGAATGGTGTCATTTACCCCATGAACAGAGCAAAGGACATGACCCTGTCCTTAACCATGCTGCTTTAGGTATTTTTGCACTTTTTTTTTTTTTTTTTACTGCTAGTGTACATTCAGGAGAAATGCATGTGACACTATTTTTAGCACCATAATGCAGTAAACATCTTCATCTCTTTAAAACTACAAAAGAACAAACAGCCATGCACATATATCTTTACAGAACAGACTACAGTGACACAACCACGAGGATCTGAAAGTGAAATTGGCTGGAAAGTGAAGCAAAATAGGATTTTACTGGAGAACTCCCAGAAAACAAACAAACAGGGAAAAGGGGAGCAGGAGGCAGAAACAATAGGGTTAAAAGCAACTCCTTTTAAACAGCGAGTGGTTTCTGAGACAGATGGGGAAATACTCTTCTCACGGGACTCTTTTTTGTTCAGACTGTGTCTGCTTAATGGGAAGAAAGAGAAAGATGAGATCGGGCAGTGCAAGGGAGCTTGGAAGCGCAAAGGAAAGAGTTAAGGCTGGAGTCACCCTCTCTGAAGTGCTCTGTGATGCTGTGCAGTGTTTCAGCCCCCAGAGCCTTCCTCCTCCCTCCCTCCCTGTGTCAGAGCGGGGAGGAGGCGGGTTCTGCTGAGCTGTTAAATCCTGAGTGAAGTTTCCCCCATTTCCAGTGGCCACTGTTGTCTGAAGCTGGTTCTGAGCAGCGCTGGGGTTACCCTGACATTTCTGGGACCATAACAAGCCAAGAAAGGAAGGAGAAGAAAAGTCAAAACTTATACAATTTGCTTTTGTCAAAGTGTGGAGAAAGGGGAAAGGGAAGCATCCGCTTTTTTTTCAACATCACATTCCTGTGTTTTTCTTCAGCCTGGAAAATATATTAATGCTTGTGCTTTCCTTTCTGGAAACAAAGGAACTAAGCTGGACTGAGGAAGCAAGGAGTGGGAAGGAGGCTTGGGGAAGTTTGAAAGAGAGAGACTCAGAGCAGCTGGGAGTTCCCTTTTCTTAAATGAAATCCCTGCCCGTGTGGGCAACCGGTACAGAAAGAAGCCAGACCTGCAGGTAAATGGAGAAGCCGAGATCCCAAAGGAAATTTCCGCTCACCTCATCCCGCTTGTCAAGAACGTGAAGAAAAAAAAAAAAGAGTAAAAGATACACAAGTAGACGGACAGGCTCTGGGACCTGCTGGGCTGCGTAAGGATAAATCACCGAGCAGCAGCAAAGCTGTATGGCATTTGTCTCCTTTTAAAGGAAAAAGACGTAAAACCTCGACTCTGGAAGGAGAACTTCCCTGAGAGCGTAAGTCTCAAGTCTGATTCTTGGCTTTCTGCTCTAAGTACCAGACCTATTCTCTCTGTGTGTTTGCATGTGTGGATGTGAAAGCATGAGAGACAGAGAGAGAGGGATGTGGATCGCAATGTCTTTTTGGATAGACGGAGTTGTGTTACAGACAGATGATGTCATTCTTTGATAAAATGATCCATTTTGTGCTTTTCCAAAAATAACTTTTAAACTCTACTCTGAGGTGTAACCCGCACTCTTAAATCCCTAAAGCCTCTGTTTTGTGGTTTTATTTAATCACTTGTGCAAGGTATAATCATACTGTTAACACCTAACTTTTTCTCCTCCTTCCCACAAGCAGATTGCACAATGAACTGGAGACCAGCTCTCAGCTTAGCCCTGCTGTGGTCAGCATGGCTAGTGTGTGGCTCTGAGAAGACAGGGAGCTTAGCAGAGAGAGGGAGCCATGGGGTTAGGAAAGTGCCTCAGTCTCACAGGGCTCCAAGCAGCCTCCTGAGAAGGTCTGGAGCATCCCTAAAGAATTTGAGCCCGAATCCCCAACACCCCGTCACCAAGAGAGATTCTTCAGTACCTCCAAAGGCACCTGCCAACCTGCTGAAAGAGGAAGCACGTTCCCAGCCCAGGAGCATAGGAACCAGAACAAGGCGGGTACAGAGACTCACAGCTGCAGCCAAATACTCCAAGTCTGAGATGATTAAGGATGAAGGGATATCTACTGCCTCACAGTCACGAGCAGTACGCTTCCCTTCAGGGTCAAGTTCTCCCAATGTCTTGGCCAGCTTTGCTGGGAAAAATCGGGTGTGGGTCATTTCTGCCCCCCACGCCTCAGAGGGGTACTACCGGCTCATGATGAGCCTACTGAAAAATGATGTTTACTGCGAACTGGCTGAGAGACACATCCAGCAGATTGTGTTGTTCCATGAAGAAGGGGAAGAAGGAGGAAAAGTCAGAAGGATAACCAATGAAGGAAAAATCCTGGAACAGCCACTGGATCCTGCTCTCATCCCTAAGCTCATGAGCTTTCTGAAACTAGAAAAGGGGAAATTTGGCATGGTGCTGCTGAAGAAAACTCTGCAGGTGGAGGAAAGGTACCCTTATCCCGTAAGGCTAGAGGCCATGTATGAGGTCATTGATCAGAACCCCATCAGAAAAATTGAGAAGATGAGACAGAAGGGTTTCATACAGACTTGCAAAGCAGCTGGGGTGGAGGGACAAGTGGTTGAAGATGACAATAATGGGGGTAGCACCCAATCTACTCCTGGTGGTGGACATGTCCAAGTGTCAGCAGGAGGGAGGAAGGAGGAACCAAGGAGGAGCAACAACCAGGCAACAAGGACCAAAACAGTGAGGAAACCAATGACAACCACTGTAGCTACTCCTCTGCCTACAGTGAGGACCACCACCTTCCCTACCACCACCCCAGCCACCCGGGCCACCACCCGCACAGTGACAACAGCAAGCAGGCCTACAACAACTACACCCCTCCCCACCACACAGAGGACATGGACCACAAAGTCACATACCACCACAGAGTACCATAGGCTGCCGGCAGCCCCTGAGGCCACCACACCGCGAGTCACGGCCTCTGAGGATTTATATTCTCCTGCGTGGAAGGCAAACCGCAGGGACCGGCAGCGCGGCCACCTAGAGAAACACTTGGCAGCCACACGGAAACCAAGCAAAGGTGGCCGCTATGAGAGCTTCACAGAAGTCCCAACAGCCCCCTCACTGCACTACACAAAGGCAAGCATGAGTAGGTTTAAAGACAATCGAACAGACAGGAAGGACTATAACCACAGAGACCTGAATGTCACACCAGGGCAACACAAACCAACTAAGACTAAACCACCAAAAAAGAAGACACAAGAAAAGATCCTGAGTAATGAATATGAAGATAAATATGACGCAAGTAAGCCTGCTAGTCCCCATTTAGAGGAAGAGATTGCAGTGGGAAGCATTCCCCGAAAGAAAGGAAAAGAATCAAAGAAGCATGAGCGAATGGATAAACCTGAGAAGAAGAAGAAGAAGGACAGACCTGACAAGCTGCAGAAGAGTGAGAAGCAGTCCAAGAAGGACAAAGCTGAGAAAAAGAGCAAGCAGGATAAAGATCGTAGCAAAAAAAACAAGAAGGGGAGCAGGACAGAGAATGAGGATTTCCCCAAGCCCAACAAGAAGCCTTTCTTACAGCCTCCCAGGAAATCAGTGACCAACCTCCTGGACTATTTCGAAGGCAAAAGGCGGCTCATCGTAAGTAACTTGTTCATCTGAATTTTATTTCATAAATGAAGTAATGTCTCCTTCCTAGTAGGAACACGGGGAGCAGAAAGTTTATGGTGCTTTTGCATTACTCTTTTCTTGTTGATTTTGTTTAAGAGATCAGATCTCTAGACCTGGAGGATCATTTCCAACATGGAAGTTTTTGCATGTCAGAAATCTTACATACAGTATGAACATCTGTCAGACAGGAATTAGGTTAAAACCTCTTCCCACTCACTTCCATGAGCCATCATATAGCCATCAGATTATTTTGTTTCCAATAGATATATAGGCATCAGGATCCGTACAGCTATATTCAATAAAATGAAGTTCATGTGGCTTACAATCATTGCTTTAGGGTACTTGCCAATGTCACTACATTTTGATGCAGCATGTCCTGCCAGCTGGCAAACCTGTTTTGTATTGGTGCTGGTGTCCTAAAACTGGAAGCAAGCCAGGTGTATTTGGCAGTATTATGCACGTCTGACTAAGGATATGCACAAAGGCATATGACAAGATTGCCCTGAGGTAGGACTTTTACATGTGCCATTATTTCTCGTGGGAATTTGGCATTCAAATCTCCTAGATATCTTCAGGGATCCCATACAAACTTTATTTTGTTTTCTTTTATTCTCCTGCTGTTTTTATTAAACAATAACTCTATGGTTAGTTTTCAAGTCTTAGAAACTCAGCACGATCTGGAGTTACTTCTCTCGGGGTTTAATAGTGTTGTATGTTTTTCCAACTACTTATCTAAAAAAATACTTCACCTGTGACAGGAAACAGTTTTAGCTGTAGTACAGATGTTTTTCCTGGCAGATGGCACATACCCTGAAAAGGCACACTTTGAAAAATAGTTCTTTAAAAATATTATTATGGGAGCTGGTTTCTTGCAATTATTCCACTGCAAGCAGGCCTCTTTGACAGTTATTATTCAACAGTCAGTGTCACAACATAGTTTTCACTTTGATGTCCCGTATTTCAATACAAATACCTAAGACGCCAAGCCAAGATTTCAACCACTGGAATTTAATTAATCATTCTGCTGATGATTCACAAACCTAAGCAGAATCCAGCTTTCTTCTTCCCCTCCCTATTCTTCCAGCTTTGGGGGCTGTGCAGAGCTAGAAGGAGAACTTTCCCCAGCATATTCTGAGTGGAGAAGAGCTATCATAGAATCATAGAATGGTTTGGGTTGGAAGGGACCTTTAAGATCATCTAGTTCCAACCCCCCTGCTATAGGCAGGGACACCTCCCTCTAGACCAGGTTGCTCAAAACCCCATCCAGCCTAGCCCTGAATGCTTCCAGGGAGGGGGCGTTCACAACCTCACTGGGCAACCTGTTCCAGCATCTCATCACCCTCACAGTAAAGAATGTCTTCCTAATATCCAGTATAAATCTGCCCTTCTTCAGTTTAAAGCCATTTCCCCTTGTCCTATTGCCACCTGTCCTTATAAAAAGAAGTCCCTCCCCAGCTTTCCTGTAGGCCCTCTTCAGGTACTGGAAGGCCGCTATAAGGTCTCCTTGGAGCCTCCTCTTCTCCAGGCTGAAGAGCCCCAGCTCTCTCAGACTGTCCTCGTAGGGGAGGTGCCCCAGCCCTCTGATCATCTTCGTGGCCCTCCTCTGGACCTGCTCCAACAACTCCATGTCCTTCTTGCGTTGGGGGCTCCAGAACTGGACACAGTACTCCAGGTGGGGTCTCACGAGAGCAGAATAGAGAGGCAGAATCACCTCCCTCGAGCTGCAGGTCACCCTTCTCTTGATGTGACCCAGGATGTGGTTGGCCTTCTAGGCTGCAAGCACACACTGCCAGCTCATGTTGAATCTCTCATCAATCGACACTCCCAAATCCTTCTCCTCAGGGTTGCGCTCAAGCCATTCTCTGCTCAGCCTGTATCTGTGCTCAAGATTGCCCTGACGCAGATGTAGTTCTTTGCTCTTGGCCTTATATTTGCTATATATGCAATATATTTGAAAAATGTTAAAATATTATTCAATAATATTATTAGCAATATATTTGAAAAATTTGAACTTGAGTGAATTTTGCAAATAATGCTTGTCAGTTACGTGTTAACCACCAGTTAACCAAACCAAAAACTCAGAGAGGAAAACTGCAAGGAAGTTTGGGATCTTTGAAATTTAGTCATATATCTCAGTGTTGTGGCTTCCAAGAACATGTCCAGCATCAAGACAAATAAGGACAAATTTGTAAAATGTCAAAAGCTGAGCTTATAGATGCCAAATTGTTAATTCATTACACCACCACATTCCTGGCGACTTAAAGGCTGGTCTGAAATTTGAACCAGCTGATACCAGCATCCATGAGTCTTCAAACTCCTCTAAAGAATTAGCCCACACTGTTACAGAATTGGCTCTACCTGAGTAGAGCCCCACTGCATTGCTAAACTATTGTCTTCCAGTCACTTCAGTAGACTGCCTAACAAAGACATTGTTTTGGTCCTCTCCCAGTACAAGAGAATTTTAAGAGAGTCATAGGCTTTTAAAACTTACACATTGTTAAGGATTTCCGTTTGCAGGTTTCAGCATGCTTTTCAAACATCTAGAATTCTGAAGGCTAATCAGGGTTAAGTTCAATTAATGACAAATACAGGATCTACCTGCAAAAACTGAAAAAGCATGCAGGTATTGAAGTCTGCAGCCCCACCAGTCTACATTGAGGGTTTTGTTGCAGTCTTACTAATGTTAAGAAATCTTGGCTGAGTGAGTTTGGTTTTTCTGTTTATTTCCCTATGATGATGAAATGCAAGCTGACAGTTTATATATAATACTTCATTTATACACACAGGCACAGATAAGAGTACACATATGCACATACACACACACATGTAAATGCAGATAGAAGCGATGTACTTTCTGCTTTGCTTAGAACAGTCCTAGAACAAAGCTTAGATTTGAAGATTACCTTACCTTTTAAATGTTCCCTGTTTCATTCTGCAAGCTTTGATGACTTCATCAAATTCATCTAATTCAGACTTCAGGGTGTGTTCTTACTTACGGCCCCTAAAACTAAAAATACAGTTCAAACCAATGCTCTGGTTTTGATCTCAGTCCTCAAATCCTTTTCATGATCCTTTTTTCATTTGAAGCATTTCTGTGCAATTTAAAAACAACGTGTTACATGTTGTAGCCCAGAAATCAAACTCTTTTTGTGTTTGATTCTCATTCACCCTCATGTCCCAGGGCTGTAGTCATGCCAGGGAGCAGTTCTATAAACTAGACAGATTTTGCAAGCTGATAAATGCCTCCTACATTTCAGTACAATGATTAACATTGATAATGGATATATCATAAAAATTAGCCTTCAGGCTCTATAAACATAAGGTAGATAGAAGATGACTGTACCTGCTACAGACAGAAGCATAAGCTTGCAATTGAGGAATTATGGTGAGTATTTAATATATTAAACCATAAAATTCAGATTCTAACTCCCTTTGTGTTTGGAAGAGTGGCTGCAGGTACTTGAGTGTGCTGCCACTGACAGCACTTAAAATGATTACATTGCTAGACTGGGGGCATTCCTCTCCAAACTTCTTCTGGAAACTGCTGCACAGAACTACTGCATGCTGACCAGACCATTGGTCTGCATTGTCCTCTTAGTTTCAGAAGCCATGATCAAGAACACACACTGAAGTCTGAATTAGACCTATGTCATCAATCCCTTTAGAACAAAGCAGGAAACATTTAAGAGACAAACACCCTTCATGGGATGTCTGAATTCTAGTCACTGATGGAGCTAAGTTATGTGCTTTAAACGTCTTAAATCTTCTAATTGTTAGGAGACTTTGAAATGAATAGAATAACATAAACTGTGGATAATTTTATACTATTGTTTTTATAACTGTTCCTCCTCCTGCTTTTCCTCCATAGCCATGACTTCTAAGCAAATAAAAGACCCATATGACAGCAAAGTGACTTAAAACAAATATATTATAAATCAGCAATTTTCAGTGAGGTCACAGTGGCCTTATCAAATTTTCAAGGTCTTCTTACATGACCATTAGTTATATAATTGTTCAAAAAAGCCCTAGTTGTACTTGCACTGTCATAGTTGAAACAGCCACAGGAGCCCTGCTGGGAGCATGAGACAGTACCTGCCATGCTGCCATGTTCCCAGTGCTCCTGATGCAGCTGCATGGGACGAATCCTAAATATGTTGCGTCCCTGAAGGGTGGGAGGGAGATGCCGTAGGGCGAAGGATAATAGGAAGGTAGAGGGCTTCCTGTAAATTCTGGTGTCATTTCTCCTACCAGTAATGTGGAGAGGCAATGGAAGAGCTGGTGCCACCAGCTGGCCATGCTTCCTATGGATTTCCTGGGACTGGTTGAACATCTCTGGGACAGGACTGGTCCTAAAGGTACACTACAACCACAAGCAAAATAAAACTACAAAGGAGTCAATAGATTTATGAAAAAGAAATCCAAGGTTGCAGACAGTGACTAGTTCTCCTGCAGTGAAATAGTAATCTGCTTCATTTCTTATATTAAACAAGCTCTTTTGTCTCTGCCACCAACCAGCTGATTACAACCCCCAAGGCGGACAACACCATGTATGTTCAGCAGCGAGACGAGTATCTGGAGAGCTTCTGCAAGATGGCAACAAGGAAAATCTCAGTCATTACAATTTTTGGCACCATGAACAACAGCAGCATGAAAATTGACCACTTCCAGCTAGGTTCCTTTTTTTATATAATTTCTTTCCATCTTGTGGGCACAATACAGGCAGCAAAGGGAGAAATTTCCCCAGCTTGGGTCAAGATCTAAGCAAGACCATTTGTTGTGGGATAGCAGGACTTTCAAACCCATTCCTCCTGCCTCCATGCTGACTACTCCCATTCTGTATTTATGTGAAGGTCTCTATTATTTTCCAAGCTTAGGCTTCCAGTGCTGTAACTTCAGATTTCTTTGTGGGAATTCATAAAGACAGTAAAAGAGTGAAACAGAAAAGGCCTGAAAATTTGATGAGGGCATGGGACAGAAGGGGGAAATGAGGCTCAGTTCTACCAGTGTCATGAATACCAACCTCACTATCAGAATAGCTGTCCCAATACAGCTCCACCATTGTTTTTTTTTTTTTTTCTAAACCATGGGTGGCTAGATATTTGCTAGCATGTTTTAAAAATGGTTTAAAGAAACTGTCTCATGTCGTGAAGGAGAGGAGGCTGGGTACAGAAGAGGCTGAAGAGAACGTTTGAGATGATAATTCAAAACCTGGTCTAAGCTCATCCTGTTTTGAAGTTCAACATCCTTACCTCTCTGCCCTACCATGTAACATTTACTCATGCCTTTTCACTCCTCACAAGGCCATGGAAAAGGCTTAATTTTGCACAGGCATGCACTCACTGATCCCAGGACTGAGAGAGAAGTGTGCCAGGTAGACTCCTTGAAATGAGTTCTTTTCCTTCCCAAGATTAGCTTTTCTAGGCCTAACAGATGATTTTGAGATGTTTAGAGTGAGTGTTTTCCACCAAAGGTGGAAAAGGTGAGGTCCAGGAACATTTTCCTCTCTCTGCTAGTAAAGAGATATTAATTTAGGAGATTTCATCCATAGCTTCTAGGTATGGGCAACCTTATAAATTTGTACCAGCATACCTGATATTAAAAGGTTTACCATTTTAATTCTGATAGCATCTCTTTGCCCATAAAGCAAGATACTCATCAGTGTGTCTGTTTATTGCTGGCTGTTACAAAGAGGATAATTTTTGGAGGCACTATAATCAGACTGTGCAGGTCTTGCAAAGCAGCTCATTCAGCCTTATCTAGTGCCACTTTCTTTACATAGAGTTCCCATATCTGCAAGTGGCACTGGGCATCCAACTCTTAAGTAGGTTTGAAACAACTGATGTCAGTGCTCAGGTCCTGGGGAAACTCACCAAAGCCGGCAAGAACCTTTCCTTTAATTACGGTGGGATTTGGACAAAGACATCAAGTCCAGGTCCAGCAAAGCACCTAAGCTTAGGTGTCTCTTGAAGAATGTAAACAATTCTGTTGCTGTCTGCGTCTAGAGCTTCACACCAGTTTAAGTGTTTTGCTGAACCAAGGCAAAAAAATAGTATAAAATCTAGTAGTTTTGCTTATAACTGACCACATTGTTGCTTGTAAGATCATATGGTTTTCCAGACCTTAGACACAACACATGATGGAATGGAAAGCTCAGGACCACATGATATTTCTATCACCTGTCTCTTCCAGGGTATAAAACTGGTGTTGACCAGTTTGTGTCTGACCAGGCATAAAACTGGTCAGAAAATGATGGAACTATGCCTGGCTTCCAGCCATGCCTCTGCTACTATCAGAGAGAGGGGAGCTAGCTGGGGGCCAGCAGACTTGTCCCTGAAAAACAGGGACTTACATATCCAGACTGTCCATCCATGCACCTCTCTGGCAAATCTGGAGTGGCATAGAATTTTCCACATCAGACCAAGGTTACTCAAGGTCACTTTTTCTGTACCTACACCAATCTGTCTGTCAGTGGACTGTTTAGGATTATATTTAGCTCCAGTCTGGCTAATAAACAGACATTCACTCTGACATAGACCATACTCTTTCAGCCTCTTCCAAACTTAACTTACACCCAGCCTTTTTCCAAACCACAAATGTGTATAACAGCTTAATTCTCATAGGAGGAATTAACTTGTTGAAGAAAAGCAGGAGACTTAGAAGGGTACAAGCTAACCTTACATGAGAAGCTCACCTTACATTTTTGCCCAGAACACCTAATCCTGAGCTTTTTCAAAAGTTTAAATAATACAAGCACTTTTCTATTCTCCCTCGCCTTCTCCTCTACCCTTCTTGCTTTGCATGGCCTCTTAATGGCTTACTCTCTGTCAGCCCCAGAGGCAGCAAAAACTCCTAACAAACGTTTTGTTCACAGTATTTATGACATAGTGAGCAGTCAGCATGATGGGATCTACTTACGTTGCTATATCCTGGGACTTGCTGTGCTGGTGAATTATAAAAGACAAAAACAGAAAGGTCCACAGAAAATACTTTTCCATCTCAAATTTCAAACATATTTAGAAGTAGTTAATGAAAGAGCTCATTAACACTGTTTGGCCTAGATCGGTTTATGCTGAAACCAAAGACTGTTTCCCATTGGAATGACAGAAAATCAGAGTCCTCTTCACCTCAAGTTAGTCATTTGGTCTCTCTCCCCCAAATCCTGGGAATAGGGCTTCAGTGAATTAAACAGCAGTCCCCAGCTGTAACACATCCATTGTACAAACAAAGCCAGCACCTAACCCACTAGGCTACTGTACTTTCACAGCAAAATACTGACATTCTTTGCAACCTCATTTGAATTATTTGTAAAGAGCAACTCATCTTTCCAGCCTATCTGGCTGCTAAAGATGTAATGAGAAAAGATTCTATTGCACTCTTTCAGTGACCTTTTCAGAAACATCAGAGAGAATTTTGCTGGTAGTAGCAGACAGTCTGAACCGTGTTGTTCTTCAGGCTGACCCCAGATATGCTTTATGACAGTGGAGGCTGGCAACAAGTGGTGAAGCTATTAGATTAACTTATTTCATTTCTCTCCAAAAAACACTGCTAAGTTTGCAAGGCAAGTCAGTCCTTCTGGCTTTTTTCCCCAAAAAACATTTTTCTGTATCACTTTTGTCATTTATTTTTCTTTACACTGTAAGCTTTGAAAGAAAATATCCCAACAGTGAAACTCTAAAGTGCTATCTTCATGTTGTTATCTGCAGTCTTCAAAGCAAAAGAGCGCCGAGTCAGTTAGTCTAAGGTGATACACCATACAGCTGTTTTCCACTAACCTCTCTTGTATTATTCTATCTCCATACAGACCAATGAGATAGTGCTGATCTTGTTTTGGGATAAAATTGCAGGCATAAGTATGAATTCTGGTTTATGTTTTAAGAGTCATGCTTGACATTAGTAAGGTGTAAATCTTGATTACGAAGCGTTAAAGCATGACCAACCCATCTAATGGGGAATTTATAACATTACCTACAATTCTTCACAAAACTTTAAAACAAAGTACATATAACCATGTACCACCATAAAAATGTTGTCTATAGTATGATTAGTATAATCAAATTACAGCACGTGGTGTTTTTTTTTTTGTTTTCCCAAGGTATGAAGTTTAGGTCAGGTTCTGATCCAAACATCTTCCCAGAGATTTAATTTAGAAGTTTCACTGAGTCTATTACAAACATTGGATCTATTGCAAAATTTGAATAAGATTAACTTGCTCCTGGAGGTTATGGATGTTTAGAAAATAAAAAATAAACTCCTTATTGTTTAAATAGTCAAATATTTTCAAAATATACATTTGTTCTTGAAAAAGTACTTTCTGTTCCTGCATGTTCAAATCAGTTATCTCATGTCTGCTTGCTGGTGAATAACAGTGAAGCAGGAGACAGCAAAGCTGAACCTCTGCACCGCAGCTCTTGATGGGCTGCGGCATCTCTGACTTCAGGCAGATCAATAAAGCCATGGCTGAGATTGCTAAGCGAGTATATGAATATTTATGACCCAGTGCTGTCTTAGGGCATAAACAAGTAGTATTTGAAGACAGCTCTTTGGCCCCAGGTGCTTTATTTCACTCTGTGTATGACTCCACTGGTTTTGGTTTCCCAGGCCCATAGCTGCATCTGGAGGCCTGTCCCAGCATTGTCATAGCTGTATAGTGCTGTTCTGGATGCTGAGGATGAGCTGATGATATGGAGGCTTTCAGGACTTGGTCCTAATGTACTCTGGCTCCAAGGAAATTAAGGATCCTCAGTACCTCCATGGGCTCGTCCTGTACACGTTTCTAATCTCTGCCACAAGTCATGTGGATCTAACTTTGAAAATACATACCCAGAATTTCTTTTGGTATCTGTCATCAAATGATGATAAATCATTTGAAAATGGTAAAATGGGTGAAGCTTTTATGTTGAAACTGGAAGCATCAGATTAGTCATTTTTCATGTTAAATGTAAGAAAAGAGGCATAAAGTTCTGAGGTGGGCATAAAGTTCTGAGTTAGTTAAAAATCTTTTTGAATGTCTGGTTCTTTTCCACTTGAATAATTTGGGCATTGAATAATTCTGTAAGTTTCAGAATGAAATCACTGTCTGCTTTTTTTTTTTCTATTCTCGCTTTTCTGAAAGTTTTCTTAGGGTAGAGCCATGAGTATGCATAAAATCATTCTCAAAACATTTTTTTTTTCCCATCAGTGTGCTAGGATGGGAAATTAACATCAGAAAGCAGGTGGGAGAGTGCCACAGTGTGGTATTTGTGCAGAGCTGAAGAGCTAAAATCGCAGTATTCAAGATATGCTTAACAGTTTCTGGTTTCTTGTAGTCACTAAACATCCCATGTAATTTTTTAAGACTGGAAGATACTGTACAGTCCTGGACAGCCTCAATCTGTTCTAACCATACTTTACTGACTCAAGTTCTCTATGCTTTTCAGCCCCTGTAGGAAATTGTCAAATTCATTTTCTATTGTCAAATTCTATTTTCTATTGCAGAAGCGGCTGTGTGTCAGGAGCTGCTGAAATGATTAACACGCCCACATAAACATATAAATATGTCTGAAAAAATCTCAAACCCCTTTCCAGAAAAGAGTAGGCAACCAAAATTTTTCAAAAGCAAGTAGAAATGCTGAATGTTGAAGTACACGAACCCTAGGGTAAACTCATTTTCCAAAGATACTGAGACAGAAAACTGGACAGTTAAAAGCCACAGTGGTATAGTGCTGTTTTTGAAGACCTTGCCAGTGCAGTGGGAAGAGGGCTTCTGGAAGATGAACTTCCCCTTTTCTTGCAAGGTGGAACTGAAGGCAGCTTGCTGTGCAATCCCATGACCATTTTTATTTCTCCTCTGTTTTGTATTAAGATAATGAAAAGCCCATGAAAGTAATAGAGGATGAAGATCTTGTGGATCAGCAGCTCATCAGTGAGTTGAGGAAAGAGTATGGGATGACCTACAATGATTTCTTCATGGTGCTGACGGACACTGACATGAAGGTCAAGGTGAGGACTTTGACTCTTTGAAAGAAAAGGCATTGAAAAGTATGAAAAATATATATATATGAAATTATAATATAGGCTTGCATGTCAGGTACAGAAGAGACTGTCATTGCTGGATGACAAGAAAAAGGACAGTAAAAGAAAATGTCAGGAATTAGGTCATTATCTTCATAATCTGCAGATGGGGGCATCTCAGGGATCGTAGCTTTCTGCTGGGATGGTGAGCTGACATTTTTGGGACAGGACAGCCTCTGGCAGGGATGTTACTGAAGTACCTGGTGTTCTAAAACACAGTGTGACCACTCACCAGGATGTCAACATATTTTATATGGACAGTGCTCTACAAAAGAATATATTGACAATGTGTTGCCTCTAATGGCCTGGCCTTAACACATTAGACAAATAACATGTCATTTACAGGGAGCAGTCTGACTGCAAAAATAAGAATATTTCCATAGTTTATCATCTGTTTTAGTCCTTGTTACCTGTGTGCATATGAGGATATTTGAATCTCTATATATCCTACAGTGCTGTGATGCATGCAGAAAGAATGCTAATACATCTGTTCTTTTTGTTTGACAGCAATACTATGAAGTACCCATAGCAATGAAGTCTGTGTTTGATTTGATCGACACCTTCCAGTCAAGAATTAAAGACATGGAAAGACAGAAAAAAGAGGGCATTGTCTGCAAAGAAGATAAAAAGCAATCCCTTGAAAGCTTCTTATCCAGGTATTACCTTCTGCTCTTAACTGCTGCTAGTCCTAGTAATTACTGTCTTACTAGAAAAATGACTATCCAACTACTCCTACAAGTTTTAATATAGATTTCTCAATGCTAGCAGTGTTAAGCAAAACAGAGATGTAGCCACAGCTGCATGCAGTCTTGCACGGAGCACTAGAAGTCAATGTGCATGTTGTCATTCCTGACTGACTGCACATTTTTTGGACACTAACTTTCTGTATATCAGTCCCCCCAAACCTCCCCCCCCGATGATATGAAGCTAATAACACTGATTTGCATTAGAAGAGCAAATAAGGATTAATTCACAGATGTTAATTCAGTGTTTTGAATGTATGAAGTACAATATTGATGTTTCAACCACCATCACAATCTCATTAATCTCATTCTAATCCTTCTCAGTAATTCATTCACTCTAACTTCCTTCTTATCCTGCTTGAGGTAACAGTTGGCATTTGCCAGTATTAGTCATGCATTAAGGATCTTGCAGATGTCTCTTGTAAAATGTCTGAGAGACCTTCTGTAGAAAGACAGTTTTGTTTGTGCAGTCTCTATATGCTATGTTACTGCTCTCTACCTGTGAGACCTAAATACTGTGAAATAAACATCTGGATTGTGGGAAAATTCAGACCCAAAGAACAGCTGTACAGGATAATCTACATGAAATTAGGGCTATCTCATCATTCAAGGCTTTAAGTGGTACTACTGCATTCTCCTTGCCTGCTGTCAGAATTAATCGACGTACACTGTTAATGCCAGATGGCTATGCAAATAACTGGGACAGCATGATGTATTGTGACATGAGGGGGAATGGAGCAACAGGCAAACTGGTAGGTTGTTTGCTCATGAATGTTTTAAAGCCCTATGACCACTTCAACAGAAAGAGAACCTTTAATGAGACGTACACCACCCTCCTCACCACCTCCTGTTTAGGTCTCAGTGATTCATCCTCAAGACCACCAAGAAGAACCACAGTTTGGAAACAGCTGTCCAACACAAGAGAAAGCCTGTATACTGAAAAGTGGCAGTTCCCAAATACTTCTTTGCTTGCAAACAACCCTAGTAATAAACATGCGTTAGAGAAACAGGCAGGAAAAACACAGAATGGTGCATCTATAAACAGAACTATTGCTGCACGGAATGTTATCTGTTGTCTGTGGAACAGACGTCACGTTTAAGTATTGTGTGGACTTCATTAGCCATGATAACTGGTCAGATTCCCAGCAAAATTACTTCCAACTTTGTCCAAGATTATCTTCCCAGCTGAACAAGAGTCCTAGTGTTGCACATTTGGGAGGTCAGTTATACATAGGTCTCTCTGAAAGTAATGCCTCCTGTTTATTTCCATGGAAACTATAACAGATACAAAGAGGACAATAACACCATTTGATAGAGCAAATTCTCAGCTACAAAACACCATTTTTCAACATAGGCACCACCATTAGCTGTGCATTTTCACCAGTGATGAACAAGAACTTGCAGGCAGTACTCGTAAAAATCTGCACCAGTGGAAGTGACCCACTATCACTGTCGTCACTGCTGAAAAGTAGCCCCCGCGCCTCACTGTGCTCACATCCACTCTCTGGTCTCCATAAGTGTTCAGCAAGCGCTGATGAATGACAATGGGTGCCATTTTTTCCACATGGAGGAATTCACTGACCTGCCTTCATCTGCACTCCCATGTCAGATACCAATTTGTCAGACTGCCCTCTGCTTCCATCTGTCACGTGGCAATAAAATTTAATGAAATACTGGTAAGAGGTTCAACCTCTACTTCCATACAACCAACATAATAAAACAGGAGACATTAGTTTTAGAGCAGCCCTTGTAAAACTGCAAATATTGTTCTTTACAAATCTGTCTGGTGTGAAAAAAGACCAAGAGCCAGAACTTCTTGAGCAATTCTTAAAAGCCACACGTATCAGCAGGAGATCCTCGAATTTCCTTTGGGGAGTCCCCCTGTAACCCTGAAACACAGGCTGTGCTGCTTTCTGGGCTCACAAATCAGAATGAGAAGTAAAACAAGGTAGATGAGGAAGACAGGGTGCACAAAGGGAAAGGTTTGGCAGATTAGTCAGGACAGGAATATTGGTCTGTGCTTACGATGTCAGAATAAGGCATAAATTTGTAAACCAGCAGGTGTAAAGGACCAAATAAATTAATTTATTGGTTAGATGTAACCTCAAACAAGCACACCAGGTATAGGACTTGCCTGGGGTAGAAGGATACACAACTCCAGTGATTGTTAACATTTTTCATCTCTATGCATACAAAGCAGATACTCAAAAATTAGCAAGTACTCATTAGAGTATCTTAAAGCAACTCACAGATAAGATACTATATTAATTTATGCCCTAAACAAAATATGATCCAACGTTTACATTCTCTGTCCTTGTTTATAGGCAGCCAGGTGTTTTTGCTATGCAAAGTGTCACCAAAAAAAAGTCTATGATTTTCAGAAAAACAAGAAATTTCCCCTCTTACCTTCACATCATATACATGATTAATAATGCTTCTTGTTCCCATTTGCATACCTGCATATACATGTTCAAGTCTGTTAGCTGTTCCTCGTGGGCAAGATTAAAATTGGGGAGCTTTGTTTTTTTTTAATATATATATATATATTTTTTTTAAAAAAAGCAGCATCAGTCAGTCAACAAGATAAAGAATTAGGCAGGAGCATCCCCTGCTCTCTCGGCAACTTCTGTGACTTTTTGCAAATCCCACCGTATTTTCTGCTTTCTCAAGTGGAATAGCGTTGATCCATTGCATTAGCTTTTATTTTGAGATCTTCATGTGGTGCTGCAGAAAGGCAGGCTATTATTGTAACAGAGTAACATCTGCATCCATTTAAAAGATCATTTCCTGCTATAAAAATATCCCTGCAGCTCTGCAAATTCCTATAAATCTGATTTATTTAGGTTTAGTGGAGAAGTACCTTTATTCAAAAAAGGGGTTGTTTGGAGAGTATTAAATAACTCTGTAGTTAGAATTTTTAAGGGTTTCAAATGTCCCTATGGCATTCCCTTTCTCTGAGAGGACAATGGAAAGCGATCCTCAGTGCACAAGTTTGGTTAGATGAGACACCCCCTGTTAAAGAAAACTCCAAAATGTATTCTCCTGCCCTATGGCTGGCTTATATAGCCACAGTCTCATACAGACACACATACGTAAACAAGAGTAGATTTAAGAGAATGTTAAAAGTATTTTAGTGAGTGTGTGTGGTAAAGAAGAAAAAGAGATCAGTGACTATTTACATAGAAGCATGAGTTATGTCTGAAATGAAGATACACCCTAGTTCTCAGACAGCCCTTGGACTGCAAAATAACAGAGCAGTTCCAGCAGCAGCAAATGACATAAAAGCTAAAATGTCTAGTGAGAAATTCTACAGGAATCTATCTTGCACTTGAATATGCAGGTCTCAGCACTGTAATATCCAGCAAAGGTGGCTTGCAGCAAAGATCTTAAGCTTTGCAGTGTTTGCTTGGCTAAACTGCAGCAAAACTGCAAATGTTTTCTTTTTAGTTTTGGAGCTGTACTATTCCATATAGGCCTTATCCTCTCTCTGTGATGAATAGAACTGGGAAGATCTCCCAGCAGCTGTTACTTAGAAGTTGTGAAAGATGTGACATATCTCAGCCTAGAGAACAAAAGTCCTCAAAGTACTCCAGTCACGTGTCATGATGATTCCCTGTGGCACTCCCTTTTCATTCCAGGTTCCGATGGAGAAGGAGGCTAGTGGTGATCTCTGCTCCCAGTGATGAGGATTGGGCTTATTCCCAGCAGCTTGCTGCTCTCAGTGGACAAGCCTGTAATTTTGGTGAGTCAAAGGAAATTACACTCTTGCTCCCCAAAAACCACATCCTTCCTGGTGATGTGATGGATTCTTTTGCTCAAGTCTGAAACTAGACAATCTGAGAAGTCTCACAACTGAAAAGCTTTCTTGTAGCTCCTCCAAATACAAATGGAAAATACCACGATAAGCACATAATATGGCACAGTCAGCTAACAACACTAAACCAAGTGTTCCCTAGAATCCTTAGTGTTAAGAAGGAAAAGTTAACGCTCTAAAGTTTCTCTTCAGGCTTATACTTCAGAAGATCTACCTTACTGCATGAATTAACAATGCCTTGGGAAAGTCAGATCCTTATACCCAGCTTAGAGCTAGGTCAGATATCAGGGAGATGCATGGGAGTCCATTGTTTTTGTTTTTTTCCTTCTCCTCCCTGCTCCATTTCTTAAACCTGTAAAAAGAATCTTAATGGAAGCTTCTTCAACCCAATAACAACCTTCTCAGCACCCTAACTAGGCACTTAAGATAGTCACTAGAGAGTTGGACGGCTCCATGAGGCAGTTGAGAGCGTGACCCCAAATGACCCTTCCCTCTATTACAAAAACCTAGAGAGACTTGCTCCTTAACTTAGGCTCCTAGCAATAACAGTGTGATACAAGGCCTAGATGTTACTCCTACAACAGAATGAAATAGATCCCATTCAAAAGCCATTATTTCAATACATTTCAACATTGTTATTGCTACACTGTCTGTCTACTCATAATAACCTGGCTTTCATTTAGAGCTTTAGCATCATCTTATTTGATAGCTTGTGGCATGGACCACTGTAAACTCCTTTCTGAAGAATGGAATATGGCCATAACAGTTAATTCCATCTGCCCCTTGCTAAGAATAGACTGAAGATCTAGTGAGCTCCTAAAGCGTTTGTCTTCAATGGTTTTTTCTCAACCAAGTGATGTTTCCAAGGATCTTATCTCCACGTTGTAAGAAGTTACATCAGAGATTTTGTAGATCATATAGACTCACGTTTCTTGAACAGGTTCTGCAGTCCCTGTGATCTTTCTTCAATGCAGAGGCAACAGTCCAAGCCTCTGCTCAGAGCAAGTGAAAGAAGTGAATACGTGTCCTAAGCCATACAGTGCACTGATCTGTAGTTTAACTGTTTGTTATATTGCCTCTAAATATGTTTCTGCTGTACAAGTAAGAACTCTACCCATGAACAAAACAGTGCAGAGATATTCTTAATTTTGGAGGTGGCCTCTGTAGGTTACTGGTATTTCAGTATGCTAGCTTATCCCCATGTTTGGGTCCAGGTGATGTGAGTGGCAGAGACTCCAGGGAAACTGGCAATTCAGCTTCACAAAGAGTGGCTGGGACTGGCTGCTAAATTAGCTAGCATAGATCTGGATGAATTAACTAAAATCTGGCCAAGAACATGCATAAAGAACTGGTCTCACTCAAAATCTTCATTTCTTCCACAGGTCTGCGTCATATAACTATCCTCAAATTGCTAGGAGTTGGAGAAGATATTGGTGGTGTCTTAGAATTATACCCAATTAACGGTAAGTGACTGTTTCCAGTTTGTTCAGTACTACTCATGAAGAGCATTATGCTGTACTGAGTGTTTTTTTGCTGTAATTTCTTTACAGGGATGGATCTGATTGAATTATGTGGGTTTTTTGTTTGTTTGTTTGTTTTTTTCCATTGCTTAAGAAAAAAGGTGGCACAAAAGCAAACTAAGGTCTTTCTTGGTGTACCTATGCTAAATACCATATAGCTTCTTTAGGACAGAAAAGCCCAAAGATGATCTGGAAGGCATCTCACATCTTCATCTTCCGCCAAAATACACAGTCCCAGGTATACTCTACACATGTTGCTATCATTAACAAAGGGATGTACATGCTTAAGAGTTTGCAAGGCTAGCATCTAGCAGATTCTCTTACATGGATCCATCATTCATCTTCTGTTCCACTTGCATCCCAGCAAGCTAATTCATGTAGCTATTCTTAGGAGCACTAGCTGTCAAGGAACATTTCAAAGGCTAATGGTTCCTCTATTAGCTAATCCCAATAACTACATCTATCAGCGGAGAGATGGAAACGGGAAAGAGCTAATTTATTCCCTTATTCTTCCAGCACTGTACGTGAAAACATCCCAGTCTTTCTAGCTTCATAAAGACATAATTCCAGGCCTAAGAAAGAATAACAGAAAAAGCACTTCTTGTACTTCTTTTTTCAACACCTTTACAGTCTCCACTTACTTTTCACTGAAGAACTTCATGACCTTGGTTATAGAATCATAGAATCACCAAGGTTGGAAAAGACCTTTAAGATCATCCAGCTCAATCATCCACCAATATTTCCCACTAAACCACATCCCTCAGTACAACATCTAAATGTTTCTTGAACACCTCCAGGGTCGGTGATTCCACCACCTTCACCACCACTTACATTTTCTGAGGGTAAACAGCTAATCTCTATCCATCTCTGCAGTGATATTCACAATCCTGTAGATCTCCCCCAACCCACTGACAAACCTATGATCATTCTTATTGCCTTGCATTTTTTTTCCAGTTCTATGATATTCTTTCAAGGTGAGAGAATCAGAAGCATATGTAGCGTTCAAGAGGGACACAGTAGGTTTCCACAGTGGCATAATGATATTCTGTTTTCTTTTTGCATCATTTTCTTCATAGCTTCTAACATCTGTTTTGGCTTTTTGACCACTAGTGAGCAGTGAACAAGCATTTCAAGTAACTCCCTTTCATAACCTAAGCTCTAGCCTAGAACAGCACCTGTCCCAGCATAGACAACTGTGAACTTCACAGGTTACAGAATCACAGAATTGCAAGGGTTGGAAGGGACCTCAAGAGATCATGGCGTCCAACGTCCCTGCCAAAGCATGTACCCTATAACAGGTTACACGGGTTACCTCTCTGCGCTCTAGGAACTATTTTATATTATTCCTACCTTGTTTCTGCCTTCCAACCATATTATCAAAGTTTATTTTGGAGCCTTCTAGTAATCTTCATTACCTGTATCAGCTCGACCACCCTTAGCTACCACTTGCAGATCTCCTTTGGAGAATCTTAAGAAGTTTGTAAGCAGGATGCCACAAACAGTCCTGTTACTACATCAACTCTCTAGAATCACACTGATTCTAATTGTCTTATACTTTCTACCCACTTACTTGGTACAGGCTTCATATTTATAAGCCAAATTCAGCAGATCAGCATGAGAACCTATTTTTTAAAGTGGACATGACATCTGCCACATCTTGTATTTCATATAGCATTCCAGCTCAAAAGTGAGGCTCTCTACTGCTGTAATGACCTAGCAAATTCATCCTGCAGTGCTTCACACCATCACATTTCTATTCCAGTGATTTCTTTCACTGTGACTGTTTTTCATGTAGGCCTTCTGCAGACATGAATCACGACTCAAGCTACAAAAGTAACAAAGACACACATGCGTGTCAGGTGAGGAAGAGGTGTGCCACACCACAGTAGCTTCAGCCTAGAGGATAAAGACAAATATACTAACCCTAACAAAACTGTTAAAAATGCATCTTTGGTTCACAGTACAGCAGCCTTTCATTTCAGAACCAGGAAACACTACACTGCAAATGTCAAGAATATTACGTTTTCAAACACTGGGTTGTATCTCTTCTCACACTGCAAACTCACTGAGTTAAATAATCATCATTGTTGCTTAGACAAAATGCCAATGCTGTTTTATGTGATCATTTTCTAGGAAGTGCTACTGTAGACCGAGAAGATATCCCAGCTAACTTGGTGAAAGACATTCGAAATTATTTCCAAATTAGCCCAGAGTATTTCTCCATGCTTCTAGTTGGGAAAGATGGAAACGTCAAATCCTGGTATCCTTCTCCGATGTGGTCTATGGCAATTGTGTATGATCTGATTGATTCCATGCAGCTTCGGCGACAGGAAATGACAATTCAGCAGTCACTTGGCATGCAGTGCCCAGAAGATGAGTATGGTGGGTATGGTTATCATAGCTATCACCAGGGATACCAAGAAGGTTACCAAGATGACTACCGTCACCATGGAAGTTACCACCATGGATATCCATACTGAAAAGAGCAAGTTAGCCTCTGACTGCCCTGTGCCTGTCTTCTAATAGCTATCCAAGCAATAGGTGGTCAATTGCAGAGAGTTTTTCCAGGCCACCTAGATATCCGTGCCTCCTTCTTCCACTGTTCAATCAAGGGACTTTGGTTATTTGCCTTCTCAAAAACGCAGAAGCCTTTTTACAGTGAAACAATTCAAAACAGTAGTATTGAAGCTTTAAACAATAAAGACTCCTTTATATTTTTAATCCTTTAAAAACAAAGGGCATCAGCAGTTGCTGTTTGTTTGAATTAAAACCAAACAAAAAGTCCCCACAGCCTCAGTCCATGGACACTACTGTAGGGCAGGATATGAACAGTCCGACAAATACTGCAGTGCTCTTATAAGTAATTTTTCTAAGGAGAAAAAAAAAGGGTATTTATTGGAAAGTGAGAATTTTGCAATGTGCTGATGAAGATAAGCAAAGAACTTCAGAACTTTCCCAAAAAAGGAAATCTTATGAAAGATGCACTTGACAAGTTTTTCAATAATTTAAAAAATCCTTTTGAAGTAGCTAGTCTAAAAACACAGCATCCCTTCTACAGTGCATCAGCATTGTGATTTGCTGACTTTGCCAATGAAAATAACAATTTATGGTTATGGCAGTACTCGTTCCAATACAAAACAGTGTAAAGTTCTCCTAACAGCAAAGCTGGCTGCACGGCCATCTATTCTTTTAATTGGGGTCCCTGTTCTTCTAGGTCTTACCCACCTGGCAGTTAATTCTAAGTTAATGAGAGCTAAGTGAAAGCACCAGCCATATAGTCTTGTCTGAAATAAACCGAAAAGCATCATTTCTAATCAGGAAAAAAAAAAAAAAAAAAAGGAAAACGTTGTCATTCACATATTTTAAGTAAGTTGTACTAGCTCTCTATTGTAATGTTATGTAAACTATTGCTCTAAACTTCAAATTTCCTTCTACCTCTTCTCATATCCTCCCCCTTGAAAAAAATCTGGATGAAATGTTTATAGAATTGTTTGGATATAATTTGATTTGCTACTAAACCAGCTATATTTCTGCCACATTTTCTGAAATCGTTTTCTTCTCCCTTCTCACTGGTGTCTTCGGGCATTGGATCCATTGCACCACATTATTCTGTTGAAGTCAGCTGCAGGAACTCCTTGCACAGCCATGTTTTCAATATCGTTTGGGTTAGATTCCAAACACTAAAGACTCAGCAGCAAGATTCAGGAATATCTTGAAGTGAAGGCAATCATGCAAATCTTCATAGTGGCACAGCAGTCTCTTCTACTGTTTCAGGAACTTGTCTTTTTTATAATCTGTGACGTGGAAGCATACGCCAGGTATGAATGCATACCTTTCATGCATACATGCAACAGGGCACTCATTACGTTTTGCTATCACAGCAGTAGCATGGAGTAGGTAGAAACTACAACTCAAAACTGGACAGAGCTTGCTCTACCATGTGAGATTTAGTATTTCCCTTTTTTCTACTTTTTTTTTTCTCTCCAGTTGTGGATTTTTTTGTTTTTTTCTGGAGGGAAGGGAGGGGGAAGGGAATAAACAATACAAAACTGGGTAGAGCAATGAGTTCACCTCAAACCAGATACTTTCCTTAGAAACCTAGTCATAAAAGGTCATATCTTGCTTGCCCTTCTGAAAGGCAGACGGATGTCAAGAGGTCACAGGGCCTGGCCAGTTGTTCCTTTGCATTAAACAGCTAGTCACCCTCCAGGGCTGTCTGCTCTCTGCCACAAGGTCTAGCCAACACAGGATACTGCTTCTATCTTAAACCTCTCAGCTTTATATCTGGAGCTAAGTGGGCTAAGGTTGATTTCTGACAGACCCTTTCTGAGAGCACTGCCGCCTGCAGAGAACTTCCAAGCCTTCTCTTTATCTACAGAACTTTTGCAGCTGAAAGCAGTGGATAGAGAAAATAAACAAACAAAGAGGACAGATTTTTTTTTTTTTAAGAGAAGTCATAGACCTGAAAGCATTCTAGAAAAAAAGACCAAGTCCCATAGCTCAGTTTTAGGGAACAAGTACTTACTGAACCAATGCATTAAGGTCAGTTACCTAACCATCTTTGCCTAAAGCAAAAGCAGAGGAAAGTGTACCTAACAGCCACCGCCTGTTGACAAAAGGAGAAACATCTCCGGAGTGTTTTCTTTCAGGTGTTCATTTCAACTTTCCTGTAATCTTATTTTTCATGCAAATGAAAAATGAAAGCCCTTTTAATTGACAGTACAAAACATGGAACCTGAACATCCCGTGCTGAGCAGGAGGAAGAGACAGTAAACTTACAAAAGAGAGGGAAATGCCTAATCCAAGTTGTGCAAGTATCAAACCCAGCATTAGCTGTGGGAGCTGCATTACAAAAAAGCAACTCTAAACAAGCTGTCCACTGATAAGGGAGGTTGGGGATGTGCTCTTAACGAAAACTGTACATTTCAATATTCATAAAATTTGAGACACTCAGTATGATTCTACATTCTTGTGCCTTCATTACAAACTGGCTCAAAATTACTAAGAACTTTTAGCAATGGTTTAAAATCCTGATTTTGCAACTTACCTCTCCCTGTGGAAAACTAAAAGCAAAGTCTAGAGGAACACTAATCCTTTTAACAGCAATATATAGTTACCACAAAGATGCCAAGTGTCAGAGAGAGACACTACTCCAAACCAACATTTCATTTTGCCAAACGCAGATCAGATAAAAAAATATCGCTTCTGTCCCTGCAGCATCACTCTGAAGACAGGTTTATTGAGACTCAGGTCCTATTTTTACAGTTCTGAGTGTGAAGTTTCCACGCGATGAAGGAAAATTTCTAAACTTTTTTCTCATACATATTTCTGGGATTTGATTCAGCTCAAAACAGCTGTTTTAATCCACAGGCTGTCCTTCAAGCACAATGGCTTGGTTTCTACATTCGCAAAGTAGCTGAAATTAACCAAAACAAAAATTACTTTAACAAACTTGTTATAAACAAGAGAAACATGAAGAGATCTCTCTTCCTCAGAGGTTTTATGAACAAATTTCTCCCACTCAAGGGAGGAACGTAACATTCTAACAGTGATAAAGTTCAAACGTTTGTGAATCTGGGCTCTGAATCACAACTTCAAAAGAGCTTTCTGTCCAACACCCTCATTAAAGACTATGTGTCAAAGTAATACTGATCTCCAAAAAGCTCCTAATAAAATTCCTTATTGCCATTTGAGAAGAAAAATAGTAAGTTGGAGAAGCAAAAAAAAAAAAAAAAAAAAACTTTGTGACACAGAGTAGGTGAAGGACCACACAGTGGAAATACTTAACCACTGTTATTGCAGTAGGGGTCACATGATCTATTTGCTAGGTATTGCTCTACAAAACAGCCTCACTTGCTAACCAGAGTTGTTTTTCAGCTGACAGTGGTTATAGTCACTTTCTCTAACAAATGTCATACACACATTACATTTGACTATTGCCATGGGCAGTATGACTGCACAGAATTGCATGGTCATATTTCTGAATTGATTATGCACTTTTTATTGCTAAGTTTATATTAAGTCCTTACCCATTTTTAGACAGTTAATGTTCCTGTTACTGCTGAGAGAATACACAGTTCTCTTCCATTATTAAAAGAAACCTGCCTGGCCAATCCAACAGAATCACTCCAACTTGTTCACCTGAAGACAACAGAAAGATTTCTACATGTTAGACAGCACCAGACTCTCCATGGAAAGTAAATCAGATAGATCAGTAAATCAGTATATTAGCATACGTTCACACTTATATACCTGATATCTTTGAGCAATCTGAGAGCTCAGCAAAACAAGTGTGACAACATCAGGGAAACTTTTAGAGGGAAGAAATGACTAAAAATGACAAGAGCTGAATGCAAGCCTAAATACACTTTATAAAGTTTGCACATCATTCATTTCCAACTCTTATCTCTCTTAAGGCAGATATTTTATGCAGGAAGGTCAAATAATGTTTTTAAGACACATCTTCGGTTTGATACTCTGTCATTAGAGGCATGAAGCTGAATTCTATGCTCTGACTTAACGTAAGGCAAAACTGTCTGCAAAAGTCAATGTAAAAAGCTACCACTCCTAATACAAAGCAATCTAAAGACAACGGTACTTTCATTTTTCATGAAAATATCTGCTAAAAGTTGGTAGCTGTGACTGAAAAAAAACCCAATGAACTCAGGCAAGTATATACTGCAAACCTGTATGCAATGGAAAAAAAAAGTGAAGCCATCTCATTGCAACTAAGTCTTGAACAGTCTGAGTTTTTTGTTTTTTTTGTTTTTTTTGTTTTTTTGTTTTTTAAACATTGAACTTTCATTTCCCAATACATGACACCATACACCAACGAAACTCTGTGGAATTTACATTCTAATACACTTTCTTATTCATTTTGTACAGATCCAAACAACAAGGGTTTTTTTTGCTACTATACAAGCACAACAAGATGAGCTGTAAAATGTTTTTCAGCTCAGCACTACTTACAAGGTTAGCTCATATAAACAAACCACAACAGTAATTTCTCTTTGTATAATTAGTCTTAATACATGCTAGAAAAAACTTACACTTCTGGGGAAAAAAAAAAAAAGGAAAATGATAGATTTCACATTCATCATCCAAAAAAAAAGAAATCAGAATAAGAATTTCACATTCATAGTTTATGACAGCCGTTGGCCTCAACTGGAAACAGGCTGCCCTTCTGGACGGATCAGTGACAGGAGGTATGCTAATTAATATAGCAATGAGCCATCAATACAGTAAGTAAGTGCATAAGTAAGCTGTTAGCACACAGAGCCTGGAAACTGGGTAGCAGAAGGGAACAAAGACAGAACTGTCCTCAGTTCACAGAGAAATGCATTACTATATTCTGTGGTATGAGAGTTTGATGCTGAACTTATTGCATACCTTCTTAAGAATTCCTTTGACAGTACCTTTCCAAGAACACATCAATAATGCTTATCTGCATTCCTGTTCACATCATCCTTCAATTTTTAAGATTCACTGAATTACTTGGAACCTATTTTTCATCTCACTCAAAATACAAGCCAACAGTTATTCTGAGATCACCATGCCTGGCATTCTGCAGAATAACTTCTCTCTCTACAAAATGAATGCAAACCTTTATCAGCTTGGGTTGGTGGAGCAACACCAAATGATACTAACACCTGTACCCTCCTGCTCAGTGCTCCATATGTTGTAGTGCCTCACTGTAGCTATGTAACATTTCCTTTCAGATGGTGGCCCCAGTGTAAAGTAAGTCTCTAAATACATGCTTTCCACATGCAGAAAAGATCCTATGATACATTCAAACTGAATAACACACTTTTGTTTTATTCAGGCTCTTTCAATGTTAGGCCATTTGAGTTGCATGTAAAACACGCTATTTTCTACAAAGGCATTCCAAATTTCATTTTCCCCAGACATGGGGAGACAGGCACAAAACAGTCTCATACTGGAAAAGTGAGAGAGCTAGTGGCTGGAGTCGGTGAAATCCATTCTGCTTCAGTCACATCAAGGAATCAAAAAGGACTCCACAGGAGCCAGTACATTGTTACACCGGTGTAACACAGGAATGAAAACGAAATTAAAACCATTCATACCGAAATCACACTCTAGAGATTCCTCTGAAGGATCCTTAACCCAAATTATCTGATTTGTTATACATTCACAAGTCAAGGTTTGATGAGATTGGTTCAGGGGGACTCTTTCATTCAGCTAGGGATATTTCAATCTGATTTGCCAAAATACAGTAAAACAGTCAATATTCCTCATTATTTATAAGGTTATTAGTACCAGCTTAATTAGAAGATACTAATCAATCCTCCTATCACTTCTGCAAGATGGACAACAGTTTTACCACCTCTGTTTTGCTGACCAAGGAATTCATACAGGAACTTGCACCAATTCACAACAGTCAACCAAAGTGATGAAAGACACGGTGGCATACTTGCAGCAAGGGCTGCCCTCCAATGCAGCACATGTAACCCACACAACTGAGTCCAGTGTCCAAGTCTCTTCTTGTTCACATCAATTATAAACTTTGTTTCTTTCAGCAGATTTTAAACTCCTAATTTGCAGAGATCGTAAGAGGGAAAAGTTTTGAAAAAAGTACGGCTCAAATTAAGAGTTTGAATGTTTCGCTCATCTTTCTCCGACATTTGGACCCAAAGCCTCAATCACTCTGCAAAAAGGGAAAAAAAGCAAACATGAACATTCTCTCACTATGAGTAATAGCATTCTTCTCAGCCTGCTCCATGCTAGAGCGAATCTTCATCTGTATCGATGTCACTGCTTGGTTTGTTCAGCCTCTCAAATTCTTCTCCATCCTGCAAGAACCAGAAGCAGAAGAGAACAACGTGAACAAAAGTTAACTTGCTATCAACACATAAAGAGAGAAAGAAAGAGAAGAAGAAAGTTTATTTTTAAGCAATCTCTATGATATCAACACCCAGTAATTTATCTTATACCAGCGTGTTGAAATCTTACTCTTGTACATGTATGCTTAAAGGGACAATCCCTTCATCTTTAAAGCTTTTTTCTGTGGCTTGATCCCTGAAAAAGCTTGTAGCCCACCATCAGGAAGCTTCCTCACATAGTATTCTTTGTTTTTACCACAGATGCTCACTTGTAAATGCTAAACTAGATAGCTTCAGGTATTAAAAAAACCCACATACTATTTGTTAAACAAGCACCTAAAAGGGCACCATTTCTATGGTTCAGAAAACATCTGTTAGAAGCTTAACGTTTCCTAGAATTAAATGGAGACAGCACTCTCTGCTGGTTGCAACATATATTACAGACATACATCAGTCCACGCAGAATGCACGGATAGGAACTCATTTTCCCTTAGACTGTCTTCTCAGCTTAGGTGAATGAGCTGAGACTCAGCTGATCTAAGGGCAAGCTCTCTGGGCCATATTCTAGTTGTCTAGATTACAGTTCAATTTAGGGAGGAAAAAAAAAACACACACAGAAGGCCCTGGAGAAAATGTTGCGTATGAAAAACTATTAAGATGCCTACTTAAACGTTACCTTTGCGTCTGCAGGTATCTTTGACTGTTATGGCAGAAATAATCTTAATAACTAGTATTAATTTCTTCATGATGTGGGCTCAGCTACACAGAAATTTCAGTTCTACTTAAGTATTGTTAGTTTCCAGGCATCAATTCCAATTTCTGTATTCCCAGGGCGGGAAAATCCTCAACAGAGGATTTGTACAAGGCTGAAGTTGCTCACAGCACTGTTACTGCAGAAAAGCACTGTTTATCTAGGATTCATGAATTGAAAAAGTGTAATACACAAAGCAATACTCAATCACTTTTGAAGATTTTTAACAAATACAGAGGAGTTTTGGTGTTCCAGTTGAGGGATGAGTTCAGTCAATATCCCATAGCATCAATAGAGAGGAAATAAGAAAAATCAGAGAAGACAAGTATAGAAAAGCCTTACCCCACTTGACCTCTCCCATGCGTCTCCTTTGAAGAGCTTGCCCCTTTCCCTCATAGCAGCATATTCCAGGCCTCTTGGTTTACTGGCATTATAGATGAATATGGAAAGAAGCACTACAGGAGCTTCCAAAAAGAACTCTAAGGAAGGCCTGAAGTCAAAGATGACAAAAGACACAGTGGTGATGATGACAGTGGTGATCTGAGCTGTCATAACATGGAACATATTGTCTCGGAACTTCAAGATGAAGGCTACAGACAGCCCCAGGAAAGCAGTGACAAATATGAGAGCCACTGAGAAGACGTTGTGCCCATAAAAGAAACCACAATTCCCTATCTGCCTCCGGTCCTTAGCCTGTAGGCCTAGCATCAGTCCATTGAACAACACCCCAAAGGCATACAGTTTGCTGTTCTGTGTGAAGATGCTTTCAGCAAGCTGATCCCCATCTTTCAATATCTTTTCATTGTAGATGTTAGCCAGGGCAGAAATGAAACACTGCACTAGAATAAGCAGATGTCCCAGACTGAGTCGTAGAGGTTTCAATGCTCCTGCCATGGTACTTGTGACATTCCACTGGAAGACGGGAAGGAATCTTGGTGCTCCACAGCTACCATTTTCCATGCACATTTCCTCCAGTCCATCAGAAAGAAGGCAGTGGTTAGATGGACTGAAAAACATACTGTGATGGAACCCGTGTACAGCCAAGCTCTGCTGATGGCCTCCAGTTCCTAGTGTCAGGGCGACGATGGATAGGAATAAGATGACCAGAGATGCCCACTGTACCCAAGAGAGTTTTCGCCTAGGAGTAGACAAAAAAGCCATGGACTTTAGAAACATGGTTGTACAAATTAAATGACAGGAGAACAAACCCTATAAAGCACACACAATACATTGTGCTTGATTACATTTCCTTATCTGTGGCACAAAGAAAAATCTTGATTTTTCAGAATTGACAGGAAAATGCTGAAACATAACATACTTTTTTATGGCAAGGGGATCCCAACCTGGTGATTACAGGAACACAGAATGGAGAATAAACCAGTGTAGAGATAATGAAAGGAAAATCTTTATCTGAAAGTTAGTTCTAGATGCTGGCTGCTGGGCAACTAAAATCAGCTGTTATCGACATTATCACAGGTTTGAAGGATTAAAAGGAAGTCAGACATTCAAATAATGCTCTTTCTGGTAAACCTTTACAACATTTCATTTTTTTTCCCATCATTTTGTACACTTGTTAAATATTTTTATGGTGGTAGAAATGTAATGTAGAAGACCTAACGGTCTTATTTATTGTAACCACTCTCTCACTCAAGTAAAGCTAGTTTATTGTGGAAAAAAAAAAACCCAGAAATTTAGAAGATTAAGCAAACTGTGACATCGCAAGAGATATAAAACTAAAGAACTGAGAAAAATCACTTTGGCCAGACTATCAGATGTTCCTTGGAACATTAACACCAGTGGAAAATGCATCTTTGTTTAAAGTTCACCACAAATAAGTTTTCAGGTAGTGTATGAAAGCTAATATCCTTTTCCCTGTCACATGACTAACAAAGAGAAGACTTACCCTATGCAGTTAACCAGAAAAACATTAGGGCAGGAACAATATTACTGAAAACGCCTATTTCACTCTCATGTATCTCATCCTTTCTTGTTAGATTACATTTACATTCCATTAAGAGTTACAACAGGAAAGAAGTACTGCTCATCATTAAGTATGAGATTTAACGCACAAACGAAGGTACACAAACCCAAACCTTAATTCTGACCATTCAACATCTATCACTTGCAGTCTGTCACAGGTGACCACATGTAGAGATACGAAGGTGTTGGAAATAATAGCTTTTTAGGGTCTCCTACGTATGTAGAACACAAAGCCATTTCTGTTGGTGTAGTCACAAGAAAACAGTATTACTGTTGCTGTCAAAGACCGTAGTGTAAACACTGTATCTAGGCTAGAAAGACAAAGTTTAAAGCTTTGTTTACCTTATTAAGTACTACTTACTTTAGCACTATCCTGAAGAGAAGAGCTGTTGTTATAATGACAAAATTTGAGAAGAGGACAGCCATTGCCTAGAAAAAGGAACAAAGTTATAATCCAGACAGGTTGATATCAAAAGCCCACCAACTTTCAGTGACACCTTAGAGAAGGGAGATCAGAGTGGAAAGCATCACTCTAGTACTGAACCTTCTTTCCTTAACAAAGTGGTAGGATAGCATACCCCTAAAATAACATTAAAGTGCCATCTCAAAGTATCAAGCAAAGCACAGACTCTCAGTCCCACTGCAGAGGGGAAAACTGTACTGAAACAAAGACATCAGGAAACGAATCCATCTGAAAACATATTTGTCAAAAATTATAATAGTTCAGACCTCTCTCAGATCAGTTCCCCAGCCAGGCTGACAAGTCAGGAGGAAGTTGCTCCAAAATGAAAATAAGAATAGGAGAAAAAAAGGCTGCTTTTGATGGCAGCTTGCAGCATCCAAGAAATCCCAGCCTTGGACAAAGCACTTGCAGAAAATAAACTTAATAGATGTACAGTGCATTTGCTGTATCAATTATAAAATATGAGGAGAGGTTCAGCTTAAATTATCAAGACTGCAACTGTCCTAAAAATGTACTATTTCAATGTGCAAGTGAAGACAACTCTGTGTAGCCAGTATACATACTGAGATGTGGGAATCTGAACTCTTTCCTCCAATTCAAACTTAGATTGAGATGGCTTTTTAAAGACAATTTTACACAAAAACACATAGATTCAGAAATGCAAGGTACTGGCTTGAACTTTCTTAATTCCATTTCCACAATTCCATTTCTGCCATAGTCTTTCATTTATTAGAGGAAAAGCATATACCCTTTTCCCATTATCTTAGTGCCACTCTATTAAAAACAAAACAAAACAAAACAAACAAACAAAAAAAAACCCCAACCCTATCTGCTGAATACTAAATATCGTGGAACATGGAATGACTTATGTTGGAAATGACTTTTATGATCATCTTGTTGCAAACCACTTGCTGTGGGCAGGGTTGCCACACACTAGACCAGGCTGCCCAGAGTCTGATCCAAGCTGGCCTTGATATGTCTCCAGGGATGGAGAATTCACAACTTCTCTGGGCAACTTGTTCCAGCGCTTCACCACCCTCTGAGTAAAAAATTTATTCCTAACATCTAACCTAAATCTCTCTTCTTTTAGTTTAAAGCCATTCCACTTTGTCCTATTAAAATCTGCCTGTGTAAGAAGTCAGTCTCTGACAATAACCTTTCCTCAGCTACTGGAAAACCACAACGAGGTCTCCCTGGAGCTTTTTTTTTTTATTATTATTTTTTAATTTTTTATCTCCAGGCAGAACAAGCCCAGTTCCCGCAACCTTTCCTCTTAAGAGAAGTGCTCCAGCCCACTACCACCTTTGTGACACATCCCTCTGGACTTGCTCTAAAACCTCCACATCTTTCTTGCACCAGCAGCCCCGGGACTGAATGCAGTACTCCAGATTGGGCCTCACAAGGACACAGCAGAGGGGTACAATCACCTCCATCATCCTGCTGGCCACCTCTCTTTTGATACAGCCCAGAATACTGCTGGCCCTCTGGTAAGCAAGAGCCCACTGCTGGCTCATGTCAAGCTTTTCATCCACCAGGACCACAAAGTCCTTTTTCCACAGAGCTGCGCTCAATGAGTTCTCCTCCCATCCTGTATGCGTATCCGGGATTGCCCTAACACAAGTGCAACACCATGCAGTTGGCTTTGCTGAACCTCATTAGGCTCTCATGGGCCCACTTCTCAAGCCTGTACAGGTCCCTCTGGATGGCATCCCTTCCTTTGGTCATACTGACTGCACCACCAAGCTTGGTGTCATCGGCAAATTTGCAGAGGGTACACCCAATCTCACTGTCCATGTCACTGATAAAACTGTTGAAACCAGTGGTAAAAACTAGTAAAAAAAAACAAACTGGTAAAACAACTGGTAAAACCACTGTTCAAGAACACTGGTCACAGAACTGACTCCCTGGGGGACACCACTCATGACAGGTCTCCATTTGGACATAGATCCATTGACCACAATGCTCTGACTGCAATGATCCAACCAATTCTTCACCCACTAAATAGTCCACCGTTCAAATCCATCTCTCTCCAATTTAGAGATAAGGATGTAGTGGAGAACCATATCAAAGGCCTTGCACAAGTCAAAGCAGACAACGTCAGTTGTCCTTCCTTTGTTCACTGTTGCTGTCACTCCATTGTAGAAGTCCATCAGATTGGTCAAGAATGATCTGCCGTCAGTGAAGCCGTGCTGGCTCTCTCAGATCACTTCCTCATGAAACAGCATGACGTAGGGGCTCAAGTAAGCTGACACATGAAACGTCTTGCCTAAGAAATCACAGCTTCATTTTATGCTTTGTGATATTACAACTCAGTTAAAAACTCATGTTAGGTGAACATTATGGAAGAAGAAAACATTGAATGAACAGATGAATCTGGAGCTGGTAGGAACTACTCTGGAAGAAAGAGGCTTGACTTAAAATTGATGTACAAATGATGTGCAAAACAATGGTTGAGTTTTTGACGGAGACAAAAACAGAGTATACATGGAACATATATTCTGGTATTATCTGGTAATATAACACAATATAACACAACCCAAATCTACAGAAGAATAGTTAAAATGAATTAATTTTGAGTTGCTTTATTCTGAGGCCACATAATGTATGCTTTATTCTGAGGCACATAAGTATGAATTAGAAAAAAATTTATGAAAGACCACCATGCTAGTGGCTTACATGCTACTACCATTACAAGAAAAGCCTCTAAAAATAAGTCTTACCAGTAACATGCATTAAACATTGAAAAATAATGGCAGTTACTGCTGAACCTTCAAGAGAAAAGGTCTCACCAAAGCAACTCTATGCTCCAGATGCCTGCTCACCTAAGTGTGACATAGTCCAAAACCTATTTAGTTTTAAAATCCACATGAAACAAAGTTTAGCCAGGCATGGCTGCCTTCTTTAGGGCATACTGCATCTCCCTTTTCACTTTGAGGGTTTTGTAACTCCATCAAAGTATTCTACCTTACAGGTATTTAGTTATCTCATTTACTTTTTATGTCTGGCTAGCCATGATGGTGTTACAGTTTTAACTACTCATCAGGTAAAAGGTAAAAGACACTAAGAATTCCAAAGAGTAACTTCAGTGCACATGAAAAGTCCTACACGTGAGCACATGTGGGTGTGGGTGCGCGTAACACAGAATCTGTAATGTACATTAAGCAGAAGACTGCTCTAACTCAGCCAAATCAAACTGCTTAAGAAAGCAATAGTATTGTGTAACCTTTTAAACATCTGGCTTTGCTATTGTAAATGTTATAGCTGAATTTCCTTCTGCCCCCCTTCAAAAAAAATGAAGAAAAAAATACAAATAAAACAACATCTACTTATTTTAAGATACCAGATTATTCATTTTAATCATCTTTTTTTTTTTTTTCAGCCAGGTCCTATTCTAGACTCTGCTCTGTCCCTATCCAAAATGTACATCTAAAAGAACATTATTTTAGAGAGCAAATCCTGAAAGAGAACGAACAGAAACAGTTATACAATTTTTTAATGGTAAAAAAGAATAGCCACAGTATTTTATAGCAAGCAGTAACCATTTGTTTCCATGAAATTTCAAACAGATTCTCAACCAAAAGGTACTCTAGCATAAAGAGAGAGAACACAATAAAACCATATTTTCCGAGTATATGTAGATTCATTCAGAAGGCTGAATGTAGCTAGAAAAAAGTATAAATGAAACGTGTTTAAATAATTAAGTTTAATATATTGTTACATAAAATAAAAAAATTGAGAGCCTAACAGTTTTATTCCTTCCCTACTCACTTCCTATTACACTTTTTTCACTTTGGAGGATTACATTTATTTGATTTTCTTTGGAATTGTTGAGGAAAGAAAACAAGTCAACATGTGGAGTCATGTAAATAAAGTGGCAGAAGTCATACAGAAAAGGGCAACTCAAATACTAGCAACGTGTACAAATGCATTGAGACAGAACTGAAGAAACCAAAGGATGGAAAGCACAAAAAACCTGCCCCACGCTTAAGAAACTCAGCCTATTCCTAAGTCACTTAGGATGGAGAAAATGCACAGAAACATTCCTCTACTGAGAGCTGTAGAACTGGACTGTTGGCAGGAGACACAATGGTCTAGTTGCTTGGATCATCCATTTACCTGCCAATCTTGTATTGGCAATGTAGCAACTGTAGACAGTCTACGGTAAGTCTTGTCTATAATTAACACGTTGAGAGATACTTCACTCAGCACATGTGTACTTACCGGCTGGAGGTAGGACAGCACGTAGAAGACAATCAAGTTATCCAAAAAGTAAAGAAAGGCAGGAATCGACCATTTCATGGAATTACAAAAATTCTTCCAGGAAAGACATCCAAATGGATGATCCAAGCAGCCCTCTGCAAGGAAAACAAATCAATAGGAAAAACAACTTTCTTATTATCAAAAGTCCATTTTAAACCTCTTTGAATGGGTACCACTGTTCTCTGGCAACAGAGGACAGCCCCAAGGCAGAACACACAGCTAAAGCAGCAATCTAGGGTCTACGAGCATTCACATCCTTGCTTCGCTAGGGAATCTATCAAGGAATCACAGAATCACAGTACTATATGGGTTGGAAGGGATTTCTGGAGATCGAGTCCAACCCTCCTGCTAAAGTAGGTTACCTACAGCAAGTCACAAAGACAGGCACCCAGATGGGTTTTGAATATCACCAAAGGAGGAGACTCCACAACTTCTCTGAGCTGATTTTGCTAATCTGTCCACAAGACAGAAACCTGCATTAGGGTTTCTCAAGTGGTTTCTCACATGAGAATCAGAGCCAGGTGACAAAATTTGCCATCTCTAGCTTTGCTCTCCTCTTTTTTTTTTTTTTTTCCTTTTGCCATTTTGTCTTGTTCTGTTCCAGGGCTGAACAGGAACAGCAAAAAAATGCTTAGAGAATCCTTTAACCCTATCAGAGTATTTCACTGGTGTAAAAATGCATTATCAATCATTTTTTGAGGGCCAAAAAGCACTCCAGGAAGTCCCCACACAATAGTCACATCAGTATCAGGTGATTATCAAGCTCATCTAGATTTGAAATAATGACACAGAGGATCTGTTCATTTAGCACCCAGAGGGTAGCCAGTAACAAGCCTCTTTTCAGTCGTGTCTTCACAGTGAGGTGACTCCTATTACCCTAGCCCAATGCTGCGCTAAAATTCTAAAAATAATACATTGTGTCTTCATTACACTTTCTAATTCAACTCACCATCCTCATTTCAGCTATCATACAAACAACTTGAGAACACCTGAATTTAATGTACAAATAAGAGTTATGATAAGGATAGTTATAATTGTGTATTGAAGACACAATCCCAGAGAACGTTACTGTCAGGACTTACTCCATACCATTAAATGTGAATCTATTAGTGGGAAGAGAAAAAAAAAAAGATATGAAGTACAGTAAATCTTACAAAATCAACACATCTCAGTTACTTTAAACATACGTACTCACCTTTTTTCTTAACCCATAGTGCCAATACCACGCACAGGAACAGTTTTACTACTTCAGAACATATGTTCACTGTCGTAGGAAGATAATCATATTTGTTATCTGTGGGGTTCAGCAAATTTTAAAGAGTACACCATCAGATTCTGTCTCTTGCATTCACAACTGAACAAAGAAACTATTTTAACCCCTTCAGTTAGAATTATAGCCCCTGCTCATAAACACAAAGTGTCAGCACTTCTATTACAAGTGCTCAGTCTTGATCGGTCGGTTGCCCTTCTGGGCTGAAATCTTTCCTCACTTGGTCTCAGTTTACAGTAAATTTTTTTGGAAGAACTAAACATCAACCAAACAGTGATATAGTATGTTTTCCTACTAGGAGAAAGCTTCCAGGATGACACAACCTACTTTGGGGATTTTAACTTTTCTTTGATAGCATATTTTGCTAACGCTTGCTGAAAGGGGAAGCAGTAAGACAGCAATAGCTTGCACACTATTACACCATCTTCTCCTAAAGATGTTGTGAAACAAATAAATGGGTTACGCACTACCAACAGCGCTTGCAAAACTTAATCTTAGAAAATTAGCTATACAGTAATTTATTGTCTCATCTTTTGAGGCTAATCTTCAACTGGATCAGATATCTTGCAATCTCAAATTGTTTTTCTATGTTAGACCCAATTAAATTTATGTCTTGATTTATATAATGGAAAACTAGGTGGAAAACTAGGTTTTGGAGTATCTGTTTTACCTGAAATTACAGTTTAAAAAAGGATCATTATGTTTGCTGTCCAGCAATACCTTCATTGGCAGAATATTTCATCAGGAGGATTCGACTCGAGCCCAGAGCAATGAAGACTCCTCCAAGTAGAAAGGTGTAGATGGTTGTCTTGGAGCAAACCGCAGAGTGACGACAGCACTTGCTCTCCATTCCGCTGCCTTGCTGTCAGTGTCCTTTGGACGACACAATATGCACATACTATAAACAGTACTTCCAGAAACTGATAAGGCTAGATGAAACACATGCCTTTTATTGCTTTGTGTTATCTTAAACAAAATGGTTTGTGTTGAGAGCCATGACTGCATGCTACAGTTATAATTTTATTTCAAAAAAGGAAAAAGATGTGCTATGAGGACCAGCAAGGGGGGAATAAACACCACACGTACAGAGTGACACCTATGGAATACTGACTAGCTGAACAAGGTAAATAAATTACAGTGTTATTTCTCTACAGGATGTTTAGGTGTGAATGTATACGTATATATATCACAGAATGGTTGGGTTGGAAGGGACATTAAAGCCCATCCAGTTCCAACTCCCTGTCATGGGCAGGGTTGCCACCCACCGGACCAGGCTGCCCAGGGGCCCCATCCAACCTGGCCTCGAATGCCGTCAGGATGTCAGAAACCGCTCCTGTTCCTAATCCCAGCAGACAGCTGCACAGCCGTGCAGGGCTGCACAGGGCCGCCCGCGGCTCATCCGGCACCAGACACGCTCGAGGCGCTGTTTCCGCCGCCCGCTAACGAAGGACGGAAGAGCGACGGCCCCGCCGCTGCCAGGCACCAGCCGCACGCGGGGCGGAACGGGAACGGCGATCAACGGTTGCGCGCCTCGCGCCGTTCCCCCTCAGCGGGTGCACCTCAGCCCCGCGGCACCGCTCGCCGCGCCCTGCCACGTCTCCGCTTCGCGGCGCGGGGCGAGCCGGGCCTGCAGCGGGCAGCAGCCACCAAGACGGGGGACCGGCAAGGCGCATCCGACGCCCGGCTCTCTCGGGTCGGTTCCCGGCGCCCTCAGCCGTAGCTCGGCTCCCCACCCCACCGCACGCAGCTGTCCCCCCCCACCGGGCATAGTGACACCACCGTCAAACCCATCCACCACTGGGGGTAGCGGACGACGGACCACAACCCGCCATTCCCGCTAGCTCTTCCTTCACCCGACGCTCATCCCCAGCACCTTCTCCCCTCCCCTCCCCTCCCGCTCCCCCGGCGGGGGGGTCCCCAACAGTCTCACCTGCCGGGGCGGAGCCGGGCGGGGCGGTGCCCTCCCCCAGGGCGGGCGGCAGCGCGCGCCCCCTGGCTGCCCCTCCTCCGCTACCTCATTCTCCATGACAACTGCCACGTGACCCAGGCTTAGTTCCGGGTCTCGCCCCCCCCACCACGTGATCGTGACGTCTATTCCGGGGAGCGTGTGCAAGAAGAGCCGCCGACTTCCCGTCTTGCGCGCGCACAGCTGCTCTGCTCCGCCTATGTTTGCGCATGCGCGACATAGTATCCATGACGAGCCCCTGAGCGCCGGCGCGTCGTGTGCGCGACGGGGCGGGCGGCGGGTCACGTGGCCGGGGCAGGGGGTGGGGCTGCCGGTGCCGCCGTGACCGTTGGCTGCGGCGATCGCTCCCGTGGCCCTGTGGCGGCGGTATGCAGAACGTCATCAACACGGTGAAGGGGAAGGCCCTGGAGGTGGCCGAGTACCTCACTCCCGTCCTCAAGGTGCCGGCCTGCGCGGGGGGCGCGCGCTCCCTGAGGCGCTGGGGCCATTAATGGCGGGGGGAGGTGGCCGTCCTCTCTGTGAAGGCCGCGCTGACGCCCCGGGGGTCGTGAGGCGATCGCCCCGCCTCTGCGACTGGGCTTCTAAAGAGGGCCCGGGCAGCTCCGTGCCTCCGTGGGGCTGACCTGCGCTTTGCGTCCTGCCAGGGCCGGAGCATCCCTCAGGGGAGGGGGGGCAGGCCTCGGGAGGCGGCGGGTTGCTGGGGGAACAGCTTGTCTGTCATTGCTTTGTGCTGAAGTGGCTGAACTTTAGCCGCCGGTGTGAGCAGAGATGGAACCCAAGTGCGCTTGTGTAGCGGTAGGCTTGAGCATGGTTTCAGGGGTGAGTTGCAATAAATCTTTTGGGTAGGAGTGCAGCTTTCTCAGCTGCAGACAGAAAAAAACTTGTCTCTATTATGCATGCAGATATAAAGCTATGTAGCATAGCTGACTGTATGAGCATTGCTAAATAAATGGAAGCGTCTGCACAATGTAACAGCAAACGGTAGGCATTCTTGATGATCTCCTGTAATAATGTGCTTACAAAGGTGTACAGCACATCTATTCCTGCTTGTTTAGGTAGATAAGTGCTTTTTTTTCTTTTCTCCTTACTCAGTTCTGTACTATATTCTACCTTCTGTTTACCAGTATTTTCCTCTTCAAAACTCAACTTTGTATGGAAATATTTAACTTGTCAGAAGTTCTCTCACTACTGACTTTCAGACTCTTCCATGTTTTATTAAAATACATAGGTCACTCTAAAAGTAATGTCTCCTATTTATTTCCATGGAAATTACAACAGATGAAAAGAGTACAATTACACTAGCTGACAGATAAAATTCTCAGCTACAAATGGTGATTTCTCAACCTTAGCTGTGCATTTTTGCCAGCAATGAACTAGAGCCTGCATGCTACTCTCATCTAAATCTGCACCAGTGGAGATGACCCGCTGTTGCCACTGCTGAAACACGCCACCCACCTCCTCACTGTGCTCACATCCACCGTTTGGTTTCCAGAAATGCTCAGCAAATGTTGATGAATGTCAGTGGGGGCCATTTTTTCTGTGTGAAGGAATTCAGTGATGCACCTTTGTTTCATCTGCATTTCCACATCAGACGCCATTTTGTCAGAGTGTCCCTCTGCTGCCATCTGTCGCACAGCAACCAAGTGTAATGGAATATTGGCGGGAAGGTTCAATCTCTACTGCCATATCATCTACATCTGCCTCTGACATCGTGGACCAACATAATAAAATAGGGAGCATTACTTATGGAGCAGCCCTTGTATGTCTGCTGTAATTGCTTACAGAAGCAAGCTCTCTGGCTATAGTTTTGCTGCATGACCTTCTACATGCCTTGTACTGTGCAATCTGGATCCTCAGATGGAAGTCAGTCATATGCAGTTATTAATTTAACTTGTCCCTTTAAAGCAAACAGCATGCTCCTGCCTGGATGGTGCGTCTCTCTAGGTTTTACCACCAGTGTGACCCATCTGCTGCTGTGAAGTTGTGGTGTGGAAATGTGGCTTGTTCACTGTAGCATGGCTGTTGCACAACTGGTAGTTTATTATGTGAATAGTGGGGGAGTTTTTGTGCTCAGATGTACTGAGCAGCTGTGGAACTTCTCACAAGTGGGAGGTGTTGATAACATGTATGTATTTCCTTTACAAGGGGATTTAAGCAAGTGCTCTGATTTCTTAACTTCAGAAATTAACTTCAGAAATTAACTTTAGCTACTGTGTCTCATGCTAGGCTTGCATACCACAGGATGCACATAGATTTTAAAAAGTGAACTATTTACCCTCAGGGAACAGAGAGTGGTTGTTTTACATTTTTCCTAATGTAATTCCAGAAGTACAAGCTTGTGCTTGTTGCATAATAGATATGGACAATTTTGAAGTTAAATAGTAAATTGACTCTAATGTGGTGTTGCATAATATGTTATGAGGAATTCTCAATTTTATAGTAATCCAAATTGCTAAATTGTGGTTCTTTAGGTTTCTTTGATTTTTGTTAACTGCATATAGCGATGCATATAGTGATGTTTGCATGATAACCAGTTTGTTTATCATTAATCATTCACTTAAATGTCTCTTCTTTAGAGACATAATGGGAGAGAAGAGAATCAGGTGTATTCATGAAATAGGTGTGCATGTTTCTTTTCATACAGCACAGGTGGTAGTGTGCACCAGGGTCAAATGTCAAGAATAACTAAGTTAAGCAGCAGCTGCTTTTCTTTAATGCTTTCCTAGTGACTGAACCTGCTGAAGTTGTAGCCAAACATAAAATCCTTTGTGTTTGCTGCTTTTGGTCTTGATGGAAAGAATCATGGGTTCCTCGGGGCAAGAAGTTATTTGGTAATTGATGACTTGAAAAGTGAGCTATGCCATCCTTGAAATTTATATTCTTTCAAAAGATGTTCTTAGCTGGAAAACAGTAGGTTTCCTTGAGGCTTTTATGGATGAAAAAAACATAAATGAATCATAAACAGAATACTCTCTCTCCAAATTTGAGTATGCTGAAAATGTAGCCTTAAACTTTATAGATGTTGTCTTTAATGCAGAAGTTATTAATTTTTCTATGCAAAACTAAATCATGTGGCTGTTTGCCATCTGTTGTGAGAAAATCAGAACTGATTCAATGGGATGTATAATGAAGGCATTAAAACAAAAGAGGTACAAAAGAAGCTAATAATAAAGTCATTGCAACTTTTCTTACCATAGGTGAAAGTTGGTTCAGTCCTTCATTCCATGACCTTTCTTACCTAGAAACCCACATATTGATGCATTGCACTGTCATTCAGTGCTCAAAACAGCCCCAAAAATGTTACCGTGAAGATAATTATTTCTAGCTGTTTTTCTGTCTCTAACTGGTAAGTGTAGTACAGAGTGTAAAGTGTCTTCTTTTTATTATTATTGACATAATTGGCTGTATCAAAATCAAAAAGTAAAAAATTAGAAACCACTACCCACAGAACAACTTTGTAATCTTCTTATGAACGTCGTTCCCCTCCCCCCCCCCCAAGTCTGCTACAAAGTAATTTTATCAGGCCTTATGTTATAGGATATGGAAGTATCGCATAGGCAGAAGCTGCCTCCAGGCTGCTCTGCAGATCTGTGTGGACTGAGCAGGTATTTTTGTCACCAGTAAAGTGAGTATGTTGATTTGCCAGCCAAGCTCAAAATTTCTACCTTTTCTTTATTGCAGGAGTCCAAATTTAAAGAAACTGGAGTAATTACACCTGAAGAAGTAAGTGTTTAGAACCTTTGAAATACATTTAGAAGGCATGAAAGTACTGATAATTTTTACTCAAAGTGACCATGCTCATCTCAAACAGTTTAGTTCTTTGTCAGTTAAGTATTCCTTTTTGAAATAATTTCCACTATGTGAAAGCACTAAATGGCCTTTTTACAGGTGAAGTAGATCAGCAGTAGAATTCTTCTTGAGATGCAGCTTGACATCTGAATGTGGGATGTCTTTTTTCTGTATTATGTCCTAAAACACTAATAAGAAAGCTTTTGCTGGGTCATCAGCTCCATTTATCTTAGGAGTTAACAGGAATGTGTATATTTCAAAGGCTTTTCCCATAATATTTCAAGGGAGAAGTTATATTACTGTATCTTGGAAGCAGTCCTTGCTTACCTCACTTTTGGTTCCTTCCAAGACTACAGCTAAATCACTATATATGCTTGTCCACAGTAAGCATTCAATGCTTTTATTTTTCTCCTTTTTTTTTTTTTTTTTTTTTTTTTTTGCCTCTATAGACTGCTTCATGCTGGCAAGCAGTTAAAATTTTTAAAGAAGAAAAAACAACAAGAATTTTTCTAGAATAGTAAAAACACTGATTATGCAGTGCTATTTGTAATTCTTGGTTATGCTTCTTCTCACATTGAAATGCTACCGTTCTGAAAATACGTTATACGTTGACCCTACGGAACAGTGTTCAAACTGTTTGGTAGAATGAAAGAAAAATGTGATGACTTACAAATGTGAAGATGAAATGGAACCAATTACAGCTAGTATGGATGGGAGTGTTTTTCCTAATGTTGGTAGCTAGTATTTTTCTGCTGTGTTATGAGACATGCAAGCATTTGTGCTCTCTGTCATCCAGAAGACTAGTACTCAGAAGAACAAGTTTAGTAATGAAGTGTTCTGCTGGGTTGGTAACAATATATGTGTGTGTGTGTAGGTATTTATATATTTTACGTAATAATGTATTTATAGTCTATGTATAAAACAAGTATAACTCTTTACAGAGAAAGTGTAGATAAATGTACTAGCGTCTAATCCCTTCTTGATCTGAAGGAGAAAAATTTGCAGTAGAACTGAAAGAAGATACTTTCTGTAGAACATGGCAAGAACCACTCTATGCTGCATTAAGCTGTTTGCAGTATTTATGTGCCAGTAAAATAATGCAAATAATATGTATTATCTGTATAAACACAGATGCTGATAGGATGAATAAAATGAATCCTTCAAAGCTGGGTACTCAAGGGAAATGGTTATACAGCAAGACAAATTGTTTTCTTACATTTAGGTAGGACTGAAGCATGGATCTGCTTATTGTCTCTTTGACAGTCTTTTCTACTCACTGATGGTTTTGATCTTTATAGAGTAGTGATTGCTAAAGAGTTGAAGTCATCTGTGGTGATGCTAGGATGTTATCTTTGAATGAGTTTGGATTTCCTGGGTAATGAATTTCAATTTAACTTAACTTGTTTTTCCTGCATCTTAGTCTGAGACGCTCGCTACTGTGATAAACTTCGTGAGGAGGGACATGAGTTAGTGGGCATGGTGGGGATGAGTTGGGGTTGGACTGGGTGATCTTCCAGGTCTTTTCAAACCTTAATGATTCTGTGATCTTGTGGCTTGCCTCTGAAGATGAATCTATTAGCAATATTCAAGGCCAGGCTGGGTGGGGCTCTGTGCAGCCTGGTCTGGTGGGAGGTGTCCCTGCCTATAGCAGGGGGTTGGAACTAGATGATCTTAAAGCATTCCTTCCAACCCAAAGCATTCTATGGTAATAAGGCTAATGATGACCAATCAAATTCAACACTTGTACTCTTTTTTTTTTGTATCTGTGTAGTTTATTTAATCTTAGCAAGTTCTTGCCTGTCATGAGTTCTTGCTAATTAATCACTCAGAAAGATAGCCATTTAAATTTCATATGTGAGTGTGGGCAAATCTGAAAAATCGTTCTTTTCAAGAGTAGAAGTAAGATGTTGTCCTAAAATTGTTCTGTTGCCACTTTTGCGTTACCTGTTAAGGTACCATAGCAGTAGCACGGTAGAAATAGAAAGTGAAACCACTTAGTTTAATTATGCTGTCCAAGCTGAAGGAAAATGAGATGAAATTTAAGTATTGTTTTAGGTTTTTGCATTACTAGACCTGCAAAGAGCACTTTGAATTTTTTCATTTTAAATAATGTCTTTTAACAGAGGAGCTGTAAGCACTGTTCCAGTTCCCTGATTCTGGAGTTTCATGTGGTGTTTATTATTACGTAAAGCATTTTTTTTTTTTTATAATTCCCTGTGTGTTGGAAGGGATTACTGTTTTCCTCAGATTGAAAATTTCACTTCAGCTTGAGGCTTCTCTTGGAGAATGGTTGAAACAATTTGCTTTTGCAGAGATTAAATCTGCTAACCCATATTCAGTGCATGCTCTGGTGTCTTCCACTGAGCTGAGCCTTGCATTGGAAGGCACAATGAGAAATTGGCTGATGCTCATGCTACAAGCCTGTTGTGTCACTCCATGACACCTTGTGGGCAGCTTATAAATATGTTGTTGTAAACTGGCATTTTAAGAGAAGAAAACAACTGTAGCGTTAGGTGTGCACCTTCTTTTCAAATTGAATTAGCACTCACAAATCGTTATTCTTAAATGCAGGTTTGCTTTTCACAATTTGTGCAGAAAAACTAAGCCCAGTAGGTTAGAATATGCTGCGTAGATTTTGAGTTGGTCCAAAGTTTTTGCATGGCATTGCTGGTATTGCTTCCAATCAGTGATATGTTTTTAAAACAGCTGTTGTCTTTGATACTAAGAAAAAGTAGAATGATGATTTTTAAAAGTTGTTTCTTTGGAACAAAGTTCTGCATAAACTTTTCCATTTACTAAGCGCGTGGTTATCTGTATCTAGTGTCAGTCATGAAATATAGTGGTGCTCATTGCTCAAAACATACTGTTTGCTCCTCTGCTGCAGTTCTCTCACTAGCTCAATGAAACAATGACATTCTCACTTCTTTTCTTGCTGCAAAATTGCTTTGAACGCTAGAAGAGAATTAAACATTTTTTTTTGTAGTTGAAACTCAAGTAAATATACATAAATGTTTTTACTGGTTTGATTTTGGAGGGAAAGCTTAAGTTCAGTTGTTTATCTTCTCACATTAGTCTCTTCTGTGTCTTTGTAAAAGGTTGAAGAGTAGCAAATAGAAACAATTTATTAATCACATAGTCAACGATGTAACTTGGACCTGGAAGCAATATTAGTACGCATTTCCTTCAGGTGAAGTTGATTTCGTTTTTTAAGTCCTTATGGTTAGCTGAAAAATAGTTTAAAGCAAGCATCAAAATAGTATAAACAGATTAACTATGTAATAACTATCATACAACTGAGATATTATTAGTATTGCAGGAATTGTACATTGCTTTCTTGCGCTATATTTAACAGTTCTTTAATTTCTTCTTGCCTTAACAGTTTGTCGCAGCTGGCGATCACTTAGTTCACCACTGTCCTACTTGGCAATGGTAAGTGAACTCAACTGCACAATGTTAGCATCCCTACCTATGCTTTGATGTGTTTCCATTGGATGCAACTGTACAGTTGTCTCATTTCAGAATAGTACTCTGACTCTTGCAGTACAATTTACACTATCTCTGTGATGAAGATATATGAACTTTAAGTCAAACAGATCTTTTTTATAGTTCTTTGTAGCAATAGGGGAAATAAGGGTTAGTTGTTTTGTTTGTTTGTTTTGTTCTCCAAAGGTTCTGGAGGAAATAAACTAGTACATACCATGTATGCTTTCAGTATTTAGCTGCAGTAGCAGTGTCTCTCCCCAAGGTCGTGATGGTGATTAAAAAAAAAAGCAAAGGCCACATCCAACCAGAATTGCTAAGAACAAGTTGTAATTGGTATGTTTTAAACAAGAGTTTGGTTAAATATTTTCAAGTTGGCCCACACCACGTCGCTTTGTGCTGTGCTTCTCCTTGGAAATCCGTTGTTATTCACACACAGTAAGGGTGTAAATAAGGTACTTACTTACATTTTATTAGTATCTTGCATTATAAAGCTAATCAATATGTGCAGTTGGTATCATGGACTATGAACAGATGAAGGAAGAATTATTACACTTGAATCACTTTCTTGCCTTTTTTACTGTCTTCTTCAGAGAAAATAAGATGTTGAATGAGGTCTGTGCATAAGCAGTTTGCGGCAGGCTATTTAGAAGATTAGAAGACTTCTATTCCAAACCAAAAAGTAAGGAAGGTGAAAGAAAGTGCTTTGAATAATGTGAGCTTAGCAAGATTACTAGAGCTCTGGTTACTATGGACAGGTTTTATATCTTCAGAAGTCCATTTAAGTTGCTTTCTAGAGATACTTGGTACTATGTTGTTGCTAGTTCTAGTATGTTTCTTACAGACTAGATTGATCTGTCAACCCATCTTTGCTTGGCTATCGCAAAGTGTAGGAGGTTATTGAAGCAGAAAATATTTGTAATCCAAGACTCTTGATAGTTTAGGAGTGGCCAATTTTTTGATCTCATGCCAATATCAAAGTTTTTGTATAGCCACGAGTAAAGTCATAGCAAAGAAATTTTGTGAAAAAGTCAAAAGGAATGAATACATGAAATATTCTTGATTTTATTTGAAAATAGGGTTCTTTGGCTTGCACATCATCAAATTCTCAACCTTTTATGATGCACTTTGTTTTGCAGGGCTTCAGGAGAAGAGCTGAAAGTCAAGGCTTATCTGCCAACAGACAAACAATTTTTGGTAACTAAAAATGGTAAGACTGAAGTTTAAATATAAGTGTTTTTAGGACTGATAGCATGGTAGATTGTTCTATCAGTTCTACTCATTGTCTGCATTGACAAGAGAAGCAAATTTCTGGCATTCTGGATATTTTGACTTTGTGATATTTAAAGTTTTTCTTGCACATCTAAAATCTTTTTCTTTTATCAGTTGTTACCGGGACTTTATACCAGCAATGCAGTTTCTCTTGATGAAGTGAAAATGAAGCTTAAATGCCATAAACCTCCTTATCTATCTTGTTTTTTTTCCTGCCCCTCAGCTCATAATTGGTTTTTAAAAAGAAATATGTTTATTTTCCTCCTTCTTTTGGAAATCTTGGGTTATTGAAGTTCCCAGAATAATGACACCGGTGCTTCTAGTTGAGATGCATAACTGATGTCAGTGTCCCTTTCAATAATGATTATATAAAATACAATTTTAAATCCAGTTTTCATCAGATTCACAGTTGTGTGTACGTATTATATTTGTGATGACTACCTTTTTAATAAAAAGAGAGAGATGGTCTTGGCACAACCATGGTAAAATTGTTTCCTTGAGAGATTTTGTATCAAAATGTGTCAAAGATAATATAATTAGAAGTACCTGCAGTACTAAGAAGATCCTGAAGAGTTTTTTTTTTACCTGCAGCAAGTTGTATTTCATGCTTTGATGACACTTGCAGGCTTTTGGAGTCTTGCAGGGAGCTATCATACGAAGATGTTAGTGCTAGTGTTGGACAGACTTTCGTGAGATAGTCTTGATAGCTGAATGGCCAGGTGATCTATTTTGTTTATCTTTTCTCCTCCTTCCAGGGTACCACATTGCTGTGACCCTCCTAGGCCACATTTTGAAGCAATGTGTTCATGCCATTTCTACTGGTAGTGAAGCATTGGTTAAGCACCTGAGTAAAAGTTGTGGGCTAAGGGTGAAGCCAAAAGCCATTTTACAGACTTCGTCTTGGAAGTCTTTGGAGAACCTTTTTTCGCTGTGACTTTCAACCCCCTTCTCCATTTCTGAAAATTAGCATTTTTGTTGTACTGCTTTTTGCTTTTTATGCTATTGGAAAATGCCTGCTTTGTCTTAACTAGATCTGCATTTTCTGTGACTATTTTCTGAAAACTATAATTAAATCTGTGCTTAAAAGGCAATGTAATACATAGGACTGAAGTTACTTTGTTTAATATATTAATTCTAACTTCTTCCAAACTTCTAGATGTTAATTAACATGACAAATTAGGTGTGTTTAACAATTAATACCTGATGCAACCTTTAAAAAAATTATTGTACTTGGGCTAGAAATAGTTTAGCAGTAGTTTAGTTGTTAGCAAATAAGTAGCATAAAGACACACAAATTAATTTCTTTCTGATACTCATGAGTTTGAGTGAAGTTCTAATTGGTAGAAGAATAATGAACTTGGTCGAGTTACTGCAACTGATGTGCTGTAATGAGATAAAATACCTTTTACAGTACGTTTAATTGCATTTGGAATATAGTTCTAGGATTCCTTAAATAAAGATATAAGATCTAACTATATTTCAGAAGACCTTGTAGAAAAATTTCATGCGTTGATCTAGTTTTGTATAGGAATGGCTACAGTCATCTTTTGCAATTTTTTGCAGTACCGTGTTACAAAAGGTGCAAGCAGATGGAGTACTCGGATGAACAGGAAGCAATTATAGAAGAAGATGATGGTGATGGGGGATGGGTAGACACCTTTCACAACGCAGGTATTCAGCGTCTTGCTTCAAACTTTGCCTTTGGTAACCGATAAGGTTATCTGTTTCCACTATTAGAAAGTAAAAATCTTTCTCACTGTGTATTAATATCTAATCTGGAAGAAACTGTGTTACTGTGCCTGCAACCCACATGCTTTGTGTATGACCGCTTGGGTATTTAACTGTATGCCTGTATGTGTCTGAAATAGGCTGCTTTTCAGAGATGTCAACAGTATTTTAATTATTTTGGTATTCTCTTAGAAAAGTTCTAGGAAGTTGTTGGGAAGGAAATAGAAGAGCTGTGTACTGGCTCATTCTTTATCAAGGAGATCTTCTCTTAAAGAGAATGCTGGTCTAAAATATATTTCAAGAACATACTAATTTCTGCTTTTAGTAAGATTTCATGTGAAGGATTTTGAGGTCTTAGTGATGACCCAAAGAGACTTAATGATTGTAGTATTTCCCATTTTGTTAATTTGTTGGGTTACAATTAAAAAGGGGAATGATTAGAAAATAGCTTTTAGTATCTGATGTCATTTGTGGGGCTAAAAATATTGTTAAATAAAGTGATCACTGTGAAAGATGATCCTTTTTTCTTTGAAGTCTTGAAATGAGCTTGTGTTTATAAAGAAGACTAAAAATTATTGCTTGCATGAATCTATCTCATTATCCTATCTAGCACAGCTTCTAATAAACCACATTGTCCTTTTCTGAGAAATGGCAGTTTTATTAGTTTTAATCCATTTCTTCATGAGCTGTAATGAGTTAATTAAATTCAGTCTTCCAATTATGTTGTCTTCTACTGTCTCCAAAGCTGGAATAGATGTCAGTTTTACTTTCTTCGGTGTAATTTCTTTTGCTATATTCTGGCAAATCTTATCTCACTAAATAGTTTAGCCAGGCTGGGCATAGCAGGGATGCAAGAAGATGCTTTTGCTTCTGTAGATGCGTTTTTGATCACTGGCAAGTCTTCACTGTATTGCTCTTCATAATTGAGCACGTCACCCGGAGAAGTCATGTGAAACAAAGCTTTGTCATATTCGTGAATTAAGTATGCCTTCTCCTTTCCTGCTCTGTCAAATTTGGGTGTTTTTTTGGTTTGTTTGAATAGGATTATTTGGGTTGACTGAGTTGGTCTCTCTGCTTTGCTAGTACAGCTGTAAGGCTTTTAATTAGACTTAGCTGGGTCTCTGAACACAGTCACAGGAGATAAAAATCTATTTCCATTCATCTGTATTGATATGTTTTATAACAACACTTTTTGGTGGGCAGGGCAAAACTGCACGTAAACAATCACAGTGCTACTAGAAATGTGTTGTTTCTGAGCAGCATTCACCTGACATCCCTTTTCCCTAAACAGTTACAGTCCATTCTTTCATTTCTGTAGGGCAGTGACTTGATTCCGAGTTCATTCTCCTTAATGATATAACTTCTCACCTGAGCAGTTAATAAGATTCATTTACTGTGTCAAAGCAGAATGTTGTCATGTATTCCAAACCGTAGTGAGTGAGTGCTGTACTAAAACTGGGAATCTAATGGGGACACACTGAAGTGTTGATACTGCTGTGATTTGGGGTGTTTTTAACTTCCAATTCCTCTCAGCTAAAAGTGCTGTGTGCTGCTGTGTTACTGCTTTGCTGTGAGCGCTTTGCCTTCAAGGTGCTTCAAAGCAGCTGATGAAGCATGCCTTGCTTGTGAAGCTGAATGATGTGAATACCCATCCTGAATTCATTTTTTGTGCCAAAGATCCTTAAAATAAAAATCCAAATTACTTTGCAGTATTCCATCAACAAAATTTGTTTGCAGCACAAGAGCTGTGCTGTTGTGCTGCACGTTACCAGCATGGTCTATTTATGGATGTCCAGCTCCAAGCATCCTACCAACACCAAATAAACAGCATTTAATTAGCTAGAATTGTTGTGAGATGTAATGGGAATGATCGTATGCTGCTTTCTGAGATGCAGCATCTCATTGTAGTGTTCTGTGTTAAAGAAGCAGGCTTCTTTAATGCAAACTTATTGTTCAATTTACAGGTATAGTGGGTGCAACAGAAGCAATTAAGGAGATCACGCTAGACAGTAAGGTACTTGCTTTGTAATTTTTCTTTTGCTTTATTGTGGGAGATAAAGGTGATAGAAATCTTACCTGCAGCAGTGTAGTATTGCTTCTGAAAGTTTAGAATACTCTTAATCACTAGATGTGGTGCAGATATTCATTGACCTTCATAGCTTATGATACTAATTTAAGCATGTGCATTTCTTTATTACCTCGTGTTTACCAGAGTGGTGTTCTTTTTGGGATGTATTTAACTAATGTGATCTTGTGCCAAACTTCTACAACCTGAAAATGCAGTGGGATTTATGGTGATAACTCCCATTATTTCTCAAGAAGCTAATGTTTGGTGATCCAGTGTAAAGAAACTTTTTGTGGAAAAATAATGCATGAGTGTAAAGTACTTACTCATAATCTTTAAACTTTACTTGCAGTTGTATTTAAACTCTTTAAGTCCTGTTTGATAGACTTATGCCCTCACATTCACTGACATACTGGTACTGTTTAAATAACTTACAAAGTCATCAGTTTCTGTATGTTTCCAAAAAATCACTGGGTAGCGGGATCCAAATCTGAAACTTAAGGCTTCATGAAACTGAGAACAGAAATTGAAATGGATATATGTAATAGCTAATGTGCTTAAGAGATGCAGAGAACATCACAAGGCACAACATGATTTTAACAATGAGTTGAATATTCAAGTGGATTTCTATTTGTGCCTGTTAAGAATTTGTGAAACCATCCAAGCACAAATCTTTTGATTCTGAGGATGAGATGGAAAGAGAATGGACAATTGTAAATAACTCAAACGTTGTTAATGTGATTAACTGTGAAATTCATCCAAGTGAGACTGCATTGAACATTGTAAAAATACTGCTTTTAGACAACTCAGTTACATAAGAGTAGAAGAAACACTTAAGGATCACCTAGAGGTGACTGCCGCTTCTACAAAATGTTCTTATAGAATGTTATTGGATGTGTAACTGCTGTTAAGAATTTCCTAAGGATTTCACTTCTATTTTGTGCATAGAAAAAAATCTACTTGTTGTACAGTACTTCATTTCTTGGAGCCCCAGACCAATCCAGAATGACAAATCTTTTTCTGCTTATATACTGTTTGTTAAAGTACTTAACCACATATTTCTGTACTGATTATGTTTTTGCTTTGTTATTTTTTCCTGTGAGGAAACTTATAATTAGAGGAGCTCCTGATTCCAATCGTTATTTTGAGTATTCTGTTGAAGTCTTCATGAAATTGGCATAAATTGAGGCCTCCCTCTCTGAATTTATCTGGAATTGTTTGTTGGATTCAGATGTTATCCATAGGCACAAAAGTTGTTTGAGGGCTTGTTTGTGGCTTAGTTTATAGAAAGTCTTAATCTACGTGTTTAGTTGTAGCCTTTCATTTGAGGCAAGTGGATTATTTGAAAGTAAATTATGGCTGTGTAATACTGTTTTTATTTTTGCATAGGAATAGAGTCATTCTGAACTACAAGGTCAAAGGAGAAATTTTCAGTGGATTTTTAAAGCAAATATTTGAGTTCAGTATAGTCCTTTTTCATATTGCAGTTTTTTTTTTTTCATGGCTGTTTTGACTGGGCCTAATACTTCAGTTTTGCTGGGGCTACTAGGCTATGTAGATACATCTTAAATGTGGCTGTCTTTAAAGCAGTGCTTTCAATTTAACTTTTAAAGGATAATATAAAAATACCAGAGCGGTCAGCATCCTGTGAAGATGATGACGACGAAGATGAAGGCGAAGCTGCAGACATGGAAGGTATTTCCTTAATTGGATCGGATGCACTTTATTTCAGTCCTTTAGCTATAGCTGTACACTCTGAGAGGATGCTACATTGTTTTCACAGAATGCACGCTGATAATGATCAGCAGGCAGGTGTTCTTTACTATCTTTTGTATGGTCTTATTGGTGCATGTGTAATTTGTGTGACAAAATCTTAATGACTATTGACAGGCAAATAGGTTTGAGTAGAAGCACTGATGAAAGCAAAAATTAGGAATTTAGTGTAGCTTCATTCCTCTTACATGGCTACACTTAATCTGCCAACTGAAAACCACTTGTTTAAAGATCATGTGCTTGTAGACTTCGTCATATTTGTATTAAAAAGGCACGGTCTGGTTTGGGGGTTGGGAAATCTACTTGAATAAAACATGTTTATATTGTACATGTAACAATGAGAATGAGAAATATGACAACTAGCTATGAACTGAACACAGAATTTTATGGGTCTTCTTTTCAGAGTATGAAGAAAGTGGGCTATTGGAGACAGATGATGTGAGTGAACAGTTCTGTCTTGTCTGTTACAATGCTTATTACCAATATGAGCACAAGCAAAGTAAAAATAAGGATGACAAGTGGCTCACATAAGGTTGTTAGGAGCAGTGGGATTACTGAGCCTGGTTTCCTATGGATTTGTCTCCTTCCTGACTACCTTAACTCCTTTAAAATTTTGGTCACAGTAATTTTGCTTTCTTTGCCGTTCTGCTTTGCTCCGCTTACATGCTATGCTCAATTCACAAGAATTATAGAGTACAGTGGTTGTTGTAAGGCTTGTACATGGTGGACGGAGTGGCTTATAGGTCCAGTTAATTGCATGCACACTCCAGAATCTAATGAGGGAAAACAGGGCATCATTATTTGGAAATGCTCTCCTGAGGTTTTCATGAAACCTTGCATAATCTGATACCTGCCTTCTGAGTTTCATTGGGATTGTCTTTTTTTGTTTAAAACTTTTTGGTGGAAGAAGGGAAGAGGGTGGGACAGTGTAGTTGCACCTTTCCTTGAAAAATCATATCTTAAAATAAAAAAGTAGAAATTGATACTCCTACTTAGAAGATTAAAAACAAAACCTAAAAGCCTGTATTTCTTAATGTTCACTGAAGAACATTAATTTTGGTTTTGCAGCCCTACCTAGCTACGTAGGATAGGACAAGAGGGAATACAAACAAGACTATACTAATGTTGTCATTTTCACCTTGAAAACCAGGCAACACTTGACACAAGACAGATTGTAGAAGTTAACAAAGCTAAAGTTGATGTTGGAGGAGAAGATGCTATTCTACAGACTAGAACTTATGACCTCTACATCACTTACGACAAATATTACCAAACTCCAAGGCTCTGGTTATTTGGATATGATGAGGTATAGCAATGTTTTTATTGTGTTTTTTTTCCACTTCTGTGAAATTAGACCACGTCAGATAACAAGGCTACTTTGTTATTACTTTCTAATTCACAGTGCAAATTCAAAGGAAGAAACAGTGAGGAAGCCATTATGCAGTCAGGGTTGCAGACAGAGCTTTTAGGGTTGCAGGAAGCAGAAATTATTTCACTGAAAAATTGCACTTGGTAACTAAGCACATTTGGAAAAATGGGGATTCTACACTGTTATTTCTTAAGCTGTAACTCTACAGAGCTAAGAGAAATAACCCCTGTCAGATATGTTTTAGTGATCTTTAAGATAAAAAGATTAGATAAATAACTTCCCTTTTAATGGCTAAGTTTCTTGAGTTAGAGTTGATGAGGGCTTATGACTCAGATACCTAGATGGGAACCAAGGTCTTGGTTATCACATACGGAATTTACCATTCTCCTCGTATACTAAAAGCAAGATTTTGTGTAGTACTGTTTCTACACCATATGAATTTTAAACACAGTTTTTTCAGTGTACTTTCAGAACTGTTGTATATTAGGTACCTGTGACTTACAGCTCTACTTATGTTAATGATGCTAGGATTACTGATGAGAAGCAGTAAAAGACTCTTTGTTAGTAATGCTTTTGATGAAGTGTTCCTTTTCTTTGTAGCAACGGCAGCCTTTAACAGTAGAGCATATGTATGAAGACATTAGTCAAGATCATGTCAAGAAAACTGTGACCATTGAAAACCATCCTCATCTTCCTCCACCTCCCATGTGCTCGGTTCATCCATGCAGGTAAGTCTTTGTTTCTGATGTGATTCGAGATGCAGATGTAAGACACTTTGCTGGTCTTGTTAATGTTTTGATTTAGGTTTTTTGGACTTATTTCCACAGTTGACTGCCACAAAGGTCTCTTAGCTTCTGAGGGAATATAAAATACGGATTATAGCTTTTCTCTGAGGTCATTTCACTGCTCACTGCTGCAAATGTATTATGCAGTTAGAGCTCTCTTCTCTGCTTAACTTGTTTCTCCACTTTCCTAGAAACTCCAGAAGATGGCAGACTACTAGAACTCTGTTCTGTGCTTTCATTTGCTGTTTTGGGGGGAGTAGAAGTATGATGTATACTTTGAGAGCAGAAAAATGCTATTTCAATGTAAAAGGACTCATTTTCATTCCTACCTTCTCCCCAGGGAATCCTTTATACTGCTAAGTAGAGGTCCTGTAATTGTCACACTGAAATACTGTTTTGCACTTATGTTAAAAAAAAAAAAAATTCAGGGTCTTTCCTGTTGTATTTCCACATTTCTCATCCAAGATACAAGGAGTCTGTAGTTGGACTAGCTGCATGGGTATTTTTTCTAACACGTTTTTGAAGAAGCCTTTTATCTTAGGTGTAGGCCTCTGCCTCCTCTGAGGCAGTTTCATGATGCAGAGCCAGCATTTTAGAGTAACTCCTCAGCTTCCTGGTATCATCTAGATCCTGGAGATGTGAGTTTGGGCTTTCTCTTATTTTCCCTTATTGTGTACATGCTTACAATAAAAATAAATAGAAGTTCTGATTGTCCCTTTCACTCATATAAGTTTTTTTTGTGCTCGAAGAAAAAATTCTGGATTCAGCGTCACTAGCTGAGATGTCAAGTAATTAGCTTCTCATTGACAAGCTTGTGGTAACTTCTGCAGATTCAAGACGTTCTTGTTTCTAGGTTAGGCACTCTTTGATCATACGATTAGTTTTGGGAAGGGTGTACCATTCTTTATACAGAGAACATGGAAGCTTTGCACTGGTAGATGGCTGCTCTTGATCTTATGAGGATGTATATCCATGTACTTTGTAAATCTGTATCTTGTATTCCAGGTTTTTGTTCTTTAAGCACCGCTTTACAGTAGTCTCTGCTTTTAACAAGCACTCAAGCTTATGCTTGGACAATATTGAGCAGGGAAACCGTTGTGCAAGTGGGAAATAGCTTTCTCCCTAGTTCAGCTGATGAAGAGAAATTTAAGTAATGAACTTCATTGTTGGTCTTTAAATCACTAGGATTAAGTCTATAAAGACCTAACTAAACAAGCCTTGGTACTCAAGAGTAATATAGGAAGCAGACACAACTTAGAGAACCGTTAGAAAATGAACGAAGACTGGAACAGAAAACATTTAAGTTTCTACTGTTAATCATTGGGATGACCTATGTGTTGAATACTGCAGTACAGCTGTCGTCATCCATTCTATAGTCTTTGAGATGAAGGAAGAGGTACAGATAGGGAGTCAGGAATAACTGCAGTTATGAAGTTTCTTCCAAATAAGAAATGATTTGAATAATATGGGATCCTTCAGCTAGCAAAAGGCAGCTGAGGAACGAGTTGTGATTTCAGTAAATTCTATCATGAATGCCACATGAGGGACAATAGCTAGTAGGTGTTCCTTTTTATTTTTTTCCCCAGTAATAAAATTGGTATTATTGAATGAAACCTGCTACTGGCATGTTGAAAGCCAGAAAAAGGAGTAAATTGTGCATACATCTGGAAAACTAAACATTGAAGTTGTTTAGGAAGTTAATGGAAGAAAAATGGTCAAGAGTTGTCAAGTGTAGTTACTGCTTCAGAATAAGGAAGTCCCTGGTTTGTGTACTGCTGGAGACTTGAAAAATTTGAGGGAAGCATTACTGAGTGCTTGTTCAGGCCTCTTATTTGAGCGTGTAGTATGAGTTTGTCAGAAAATGAGGAGAATGATGAAGACCTTTGGTGTGATCCAATAAGGTATTTGTGTAACTTATATGAATATACCAGACTACCTATGTTTTGCTCTAAACAGGATTCGGGAAGAAAATAGTGTGTGCAGTTCTTTGCACAACTAGTGTTTTTGATGGAATATCAGGTGGGATGAATGTAGGAAGGCTTAGCAGACTGACTGGGAAGGTAATTAACCAAAGCAAAGAAGAAAACGTGCCTGAAGTGGCTTAATTTAGTGGATGCTGAAAGTTCTGCTGATAAGCCGGTTGTGAGGAAGCTTCTGCTGATGGATGCCTGTTGGAGGGCGCTCTCAGAAGAAACAAAGATGACTAGATATTTGGGCGTGATAACCCTTGCTGTGTACTTAAAGCTGTGAGGTATATGCTGGGCTGTGATTACAATGTATTCTGTTAATTTTTGCAGACTTCTTTGTGGAGTAAGAACCAACTTAATACTTGCTTATGAATTTGGATTGAAATTTTTTCACAGAGGAGAGCTGTGAGTGTATGTGTTCTTCCTCTGAAGTGAGTAAAGTTTCAGTGACTTTGTTACGTAATGCACATCTATCCTTGGAGAAACAGCTTGCATCGTGAAACTTGTTGCAATTAGTCTTTTAAGAACAAAAAAGAAGACTGATTGCAGTGAGATCAGTTTGTCAGTAGTCTTAAATGTGGAGGAAACTATGTAGCCTTCTTAAAAACAAGACAAGGCGATCTAGTTGACTGGCAACTGCTTGACATTGGAAAAGTTAGCAGGTATTGTCCTGAGAACCTGAAGAAAGTGACTAATAGTGTATCTAGAATGGTGGGTTTTAAATGGTATTCTGTGAGACTGCTAGGTACCAGTGTTGTAAAGACTTTGGCTTTTTTAGGTTCCCTCATGCTGCTTGATTCTTAAAGCATTAAATATGTTCTCTTGCTGTATGAGGCAAGCTATTCCATCTTCTTAATTCAGTAAGGCTTATAGCTAAGAAGGTCTGGACTTCTGAGATTTTATTTATTTATTTTTAAAGGTCAAAAATGTTGTGTTAATTTAGTGTTTTCCTAGCTCTGCTACTGTTGCTTCCCTACACATTACAAATATTGTGTAATGTAGGGTACTGGCATGGTCCTAAACTTACTTGGCTGTTTCTTGCAATGCGTATATCCTTATGTCCTGCGTCAGAGAACGGGAAGAAATGGGATGGTGGCGTGAGGGAGACTGCCACTGGCAGTGTCTTAAGATTGCTTCTATTTTAAGCAGTTAGTTGAAAGCGTTCATCTTGCAGCTCTTCTGGAAGTTGTATTTCTCATCAGCATTTTTATGATACCGGCAGGAACACGCTCAACTTCCTCATTGATTGCTGGAAACTGGTTTAACCACAATTCTTACTATTTATGTGGGTTTTATGAATGATAGATTGATAACAATCAAACTAGTTAACTGCTAAGCACATTTACAATTAGGTTTGAATTACATACACTGATTCCAAGGGCATATTTTCCTCTCTTTCAGAATGGATAATAATAATCTTTTGAAGTCTTTTAACCTTACGTATTGTAAGTTATCAGTAGGGAAGTGATTGTAAGGCTCAGGATAAGTGCATTGTAGATTTTACAGTCAAGCGTCAAGATTCTGCAAGTTTATACTAAAGATGGCATCTGTGTGTTTTTTTTCCCACCAATGTCCTTGTGTCTGAGCAGTTACAGACACCGCGACATATTCATAGACAGTTTTCTCTTGAAAATATACTGTCCTAAAGAGTCTTAAATTCAGCTTTTTGTTGTAAAAGCTTATAGTTGTCCACTACACTGAAAGTCCTGCAGAAGGCCTTTTATTGCTTTGAACTGTGAATAACTGATCATTTTTGGTATTGCTGTTGTGTGGTTTGTGGGTTGTGTTTTCCCCCAGTAGGTCAGGATGGTTTTTATTGTATACATTTACTTTCCAGTGTTGTAAGTTTCCCTTTCAGCTGATACTGAGAAAATGTCACTACGTCAGCTGTGCTGATTTCCATTGTTAGGTTAATAATATATTTATTTATTTATTTATTTATTACTGAAAGCTTTTAGTTACTTCCAAGGGGAAATGGCCATAAACTGGAGCATGGGAAGTTCCGCACCAATACGTGAAAGAACTTCTTCACAGTGAGGGTGTTGGAGCACTGCAACAGGCTGCCCGGGGAGGTTGTGTATCCTCCTTCTCTGGAGATACTCAAGACCCGTCTGGACACCTGCCTGTGCAGCCTGCTGTAGGGAGCCTGTTTGGCAGGGACTTGGACTCAATGACCTCTGGAGGTCCCTTCCAACCCCTACAATTCTGTGATTCTGCGATTCTCTTAAAAAGCAAAAACCTCCAACAAAGTAAAAACTTATGAGAGTGTAATCAATCTAAGAAATCGGCTTCTCTCAATTTATCTGTTTATGGACTTAACTCTATACATCTTAACTTCTTTTCAATGTGAACAATGGTATTTTTGACTTAGAATATGAATGTTAACTCATTTTACTCGAAACACATCGAGAGTTGGTAATATCAGGAAGTAAATTAGGAGATTTTAGTAGATATTTCAAATGTCTGAACTACTGCTCTACTTGTTAGCTCAAGCGATGTACAAACAGGTCCTGAAACGATCAGTGAACATGTAGCATTTACAGTTACTTTAAGACAACCAGTTATTCCTGGGGAACTAGTATTCAAAAGTAAAGTAATAATAATAATCTTTGTGATTTCTAGATAGGGTTTTTCAAATTACACTTCTCCCAAAGTTATCTCTTTTCTTTTTAGGATACATATACTTCATGTTGTTTTCTCAATATTTTCTTGTAGAAGGAAACTAACTTTTGTAAGCTTCTAAGTCACAAAGTTTCTTACAAGTAACTGTAGGTTTGTAAGAATGGCCATTATGTGGCTGTTACAGAATTCCAGATACTTGTTACTAGTCCTTAGAAAACTGGGAAGAACAGTCCTCATTAAGATGAATGAGGCTGAGCCAGTACGAAACTGTAAAAGACTTAAAATAGCTGTAGGATGACTTGTATTCTGTGCCAGTACAAAAAATAACCCACCATTAACAGATGACGATGAAACTTAAGTTGTAACAGAGGCCACATGCCTGCAAAGAAGCACCTGGCTTCGGTACCTGTATGAGAAGAAGTTCTGCAGTAGCATTGTGGGGATCCAGAATTGGAATCAGCTGTGAGGATTGGTTGTTTTATAAGGATCAACAGCACAGTAAATGACAAATGCTGACCTTTATTATTTCCCAGACTTACATGTTCCTGTTTACAAAGTGTCTTGGTAACTTTGCAACAACATCCTTCCTTGTGTTTGCAGTCACTGTCAGCATGAGTAACTTTTGAGATAATTACTGAATGCCACTATTAGTCAGTTATTTAGGCTGTTTGGATTTGCATAATAATGTCAAAGCATGTTCAGTAAGTTATGCTTATCACTCTTCCTGGTTCTTACAGTCACATAGTTTGTTTCAGGATGGGTACTTTAAACTGCTACTGTTGACTAACTTGCACTGCTAGGTGGGTGGGCATACATAACTATATGGCTTCTCTGATCAGGGCTGCCTACGGAATCATGAATTTAAAGTTGATGGATAGGTGAAAGTGAGTAACACAACCTGTGAGTTTGGGTTAAGAAGCTATAATTAAAACTTCAATTAACCGTACAGTATTTCCCTCCTCTGAGTTTGTGTGTTCTTCATCTCTTAGTTTATGAGATAGAAGAGCTATGTTGAACACAAGACCATTATTCCTGAATTGTAACTGATCACTGAAAGATTTATAGCATTCCTTGTTGGAGGTATTTGAAACTAGATCAGATAGGATCCTGAGCAATCTGTTCTAGCTTACTACTGTTCCTTGTGCAGGAAAGGCTGGAATTGACAGTGCTAGGCAATGACCAGAAACTCTTCTAACCTCAGATAGTTTGTGATTCCATTTTATATTCTTATGATCAGGTTTGTGTGGTTTGTAATATGTCTGGTAAGTCACTGATGACTTTATCTCAAAATACAGCGACCTGAGGAAATGTTTGTCCTCCACTGCACAATAAAAGTCTGTTTTAGAGTGCTTGTCAGAGTAAACCTGGGCATACTTTTAGTCATGAATGAGAAGAAGCTAGGTTACAAAATTAATTTTCTCCCAGGTTACAGCTGTAGCCAGAGACAGTTTCCATATCATAAGTCAGTCCCAGAGAAAGACGTGTTTTATGCAGGGTTGGCTTAGCCTACATTTCCAAGGAAACTATGAGTTATGTAAGTATTTGATATTTCTTAAGCACGTTGAAAATCATGAGAGGCATCTGAAAACATTGCAGTGATTTCTAGGTCATCTTCAGAGATCATCTGGAGACTTCTGGTGGCTTGCTGCTTCTAGTGTGAATTACCTTCTAGAGACTTTCCTGATGACTTTGTCATTTTACATTTAGCAGTTGTACGAGCAGCAAGTAAAATATACTGTCTTGCATTATGCCACTCAGTCTACACTGTAGCGTATTCTTTTCTTTCTTTGTGAACGTAGAAGGCTGGCAAATAATGTTATATTCATCACTTCAATATTAATAGTGCAGTTATTGTTGGGATTTCTACGTTAATAAACTGAAAATTTCTTCTTGCTGCTCTGGAGCCAAACATCCAAAACTATTTAATTTGCACATAATGTAATTTTACTGAGATGAAGAAGGAGTTATTTTTTCTTTAAAATGTTTTCACTGTTTCTAATCTGTTTTTCAGGCATGCAGAAGTGATGAAGAAAATAATAGAGACTGTTGCAGAAGGTGGAGGAGAACTTGGAGTTCACATGTATCCTTTTTCATTTCTGCATGCTGCTTGTAAAGATTTCTTTCAGTATAAGGCGCTGTTACTTAAGGGTTCCTAAACTAGAATCCAATGGTGCGTGAAAGCAATTTGCGGTAGCACTTAATTAGAGTTCTGGGATGAAGTCCTTTTGTGTAAATGAACACTGCTGCTCTCTTGGTGTGGTAGGAACCAGAGGGGAAAACAGATGGTATCGAAGGGCCAAGATTGAATGTTTGCATCTCAGTTAAGGAGGTAGCTATGAGTGTGCAACTGAGATCCTGATGAGGGAGGATGTATTAAGAAGATAAGGCTGGAGTTACATAGACTTTGGCCAGAGTTGATACATATTTAAGTGTAGTTTTGAGAATCCATGCTATGATATTACCACATTGTAAAGACTTGGAAATACTAGATGTACTACTTTTGTATTAGATTTGGCTCCAAGGTTCGTTTTAATTTTTGTTTCACTGTCTGCCTCAGTCACAAGTGGATGGACTGACTTCAGTTTACAATTACCCAGCATTCTCAACATTACAAATCTGGGGCCAACAAGTGTTTGAAGGTATATCATACAGAGAAGACTTAAGAAAATCTCCTATTCTGAGGAGGCAAACTTCTGAGCTTAGTAAAGCTAAATTCTCCTTCCCTCATCAACAACAAGGAGCCCTTCCAAATGGTGTTTCAGGACAGCGACTTCTTTTTCTGAGCCACTGAAGCTGAGAAGAAGCCTGCTTTCCCTGCAGCTACAGGAAGGTAGCTAGGAATTAGCCTTGCTAGTTTCAGTTCACCTTGGCATTTGTTAATAACAAATAGGTAAATGGTGTTGTAAATTTTTGTGTGGTGTTTGTAAGAGTTATTGAAAGCAACTTCTGGTTCCCTGCTTTAACTTAAGAAAGTAAGACTGTAGGTTTGGGCAAGCACCACCAGATGTTATTACTAGAGATCTGCAGTATTAATTTCCCAGTCTCTAACTGTATAATTTCTAAGTGCTGTTTTCCTGTTATCAAGAAGAACAGTTGAACAAACCATTGTATGTGACTTCTAGTTTGTTTTATGGGATTTCCAGCTACTGCAACTCTTCCTTAACAAGAAATTCAGGTACCTTCTTATTTTCTTGAAATTTGTACAGGCAGTCATTCCAACAATAGAATATGACTACACAAGGCACTTTACAATGTAACTAAAATAAAAGATCCCCTATCAAGTCTTTTTTTTTTAAATAACCCATCCATGTGACATACGTTATACACAATTTCTGTAATTAACCTTTTATCAAGCTGATAGATTAAAATAAAATGTTCCATTACCAGCCTTTTTAATAAAAGTTTTTGTGTGTAATAAATAAATCACTTTCATTCCTGTATACATACTGCAGTAAGAAGTGGAATTTTTTGTTCATAATTCTTTCAAAATTATTTCAACAGAAGATTATTTTTCCTCTATATTGGAAGTTAGTCTACTTTACTAGTAGAATCCTTATGCTTTTGTTTCATTGCTAAGATGATTCTTGAAAATGATTCATTTATTTTTCTCTGATTCAAATTCACCTGAAAGCTAAGGCTTTCTTGTTTTCTTGCTTGTTGTTTTTTTTTGTTTGTTTGTTTTCCCCTAGTTGTGAATGATTATATTTGCTCAAACTGTAGGAAGATTTTGAAAGCCGGAAGAAATTAAGTGAGAATCTTGTTAGGAAAAACCAACTGTATCTTAAACTAAGGTAGCTCTAAATAAGTATTCTTTGAAAGCTAATTTAGCAAGATTAGCAAGATTAGCATTTTGAGATGGAATTTTTGGGGAGACAAAGAATATTAGTATGTAGTCTGTTAATCTTGTAATAAAGGCAAGAACAGTCTTGTTGAAAAAACTCCAGATTGGAGGTGGAGGGATAAAATTGCTGTGTTAGACCAAAGTTCAGTCTTGGTAACTTGTCTTGACCTAGACTACACTAACTGGTAGCTTAGTAGCATAGTTTCCATTTTTTTGGGTAACTGTACCTGGTATTGTTTGTGAATTCAGATATCACAGACGCGTCTGGGTTTTGGCAGCCACTTTTTACCCTGTACAATGTTAGCTTTTCATTGTTGGAGATGGGGAGAAAGGATCATCATGTATACGTCATAGTTTAACTTAAATCTGTGTAGCTATCACAACAACATCATTGTCTCCCAGACATCATCCTGCAAGAGAATCTGAAGTTGGATATCTGCAGCTGTCTGAATTTACTGTTGAAGAAGATTGGCATAAGTGATCCATTTCTTGGCTGTTCTCTGTACCATGTTCCTACATGAGAGTCTGTTACCAAATTCTTTCTTCAGTGCTTAAATGAACTTTCCTCTTTTGATATCCATCTTCACTTCCTTCTTGGACAGAATTTGAGCAACGTCTGCGTAAGTGAACAGTAATGCTGTCTGAAACATGATAAAAACCACACCCATTGAGTCATGCCATAGGATTTCCTTATTAGATTCATTTCAAAGATGTTTTGGATTTTTTGGTAGCAGAGGAAATTGTTGTCCTTCACACAGGGTTATTTTATTTTTATTTATTTTTTTTAATGAGGACGGGACCAAAGAGGTATTATGATTTAAAATTAACCAACATTGATACATGGTTTTGGAATTTCTGTTTCTTTGCTCTGCCAGAATGTTCTCCTCCTTTAGGAAGGTGAATTAGTTTTTCACTGGTTTCCAATATGTTGCGATAATAATTACCACATTCTCCTTAGTCAGGCTGCTGGTAAAAGTAAGTGGCATGATTTAAATTATTGAAGGCCTTTTTATCTGACCATTTCAGAAAAACAGAGGGGCAACAGCAAAAAGGCCAGCTAGCCAATGGCTTCCATCAGCACCATGATATTAAATATCTTATGGAATTTGTAGCACTAATATACCGTGAGTACCACAAAACCTGTCCCACACATGAAAATAAGCAGATACTTGGTGACTAATATGTGTGATGTGCTATTTGGCTGCATATCAAAGTGGCTGTACCTGACCTGAAAAGCTGATGTGTATGCACTTCCTGCAGTTACAGAGTACATTTATATTTTCTTCTGTTTGGAACTAGTGTTAAAAATTCCTTTATAAGTGAAGATTGCTGCTGTAGGATCTGCTATAAAGTTATGCAAATTCAGTAACTTCAGTTGTGGCTTCTGTCAAATCCTACATGATCTGAATTTTTCTTCTACATCAAAAAAGTTCCTGAGAAGTTCTGCTCTTCTGGAGTGCTTTTCCTGCTGCACATTTTATAGTTCTTGTAGCTTTTTACTTGCCTTCTAGATCTCTGTGCATCAGCCTTAGACTTTTCTAGTACATCCTAGTTTACAGGTACTGCAGTGGAAACTTAGGTAAAATTCTGATTCCACTGAATCTGAAGTTGTGATTTTCTTTTTTTTTTTTTTTTTTTTTTTTTTACTACAGAGAATGGGTTTTGATGAAAAGGGATAAACCTTAGCAATATTAAATGTTGTCAAATTCTGTCTGTTTCCTCAATTTATGTGACATGTTTTGAAAATAAAAAAAAAAAAATCTTGTTTCCAGAAAAGAAAAAAATTCAAATCATTGACTTACAAGGAGTACATGAAAAGAACATTTATTTACTTAGAATTTTGAAAGTGCAATCCATCTGTTCCTTGTAGGTGTGGGAAAGTGCAGCTAGTTTAACCAGCTTGGTAACAAACAGCCTAGTCAGTTGTTAGAGATCAAGAATGCTTTGAATTTCTCTGAGCATTATACGTGTGCATACACATTTGTTCTATAAGAGGCTTGCTTTTTTGGAGCCCACTTGCAGCTCTACCAAGGGTTTGTGATTTAAAACTCTTGCAATCTTATGTCACCTGGTTAACATCAAATTATGAGCACCCATGTTCTTACCGCTTTTATTCTATACAGAAAGAAAACCAAGATGGATATGCTGCTGGGACTGACTTATAATGAAGGCAGTTAGTCCTGTTTAGCAAATCAGTTGTAAGACTGAGCAAATAAAGAAATCCTAGTACAGAAGTCAAACAGAAACACAGAGTACAAAAAGGATTGAAAGTAATTTTGAGGAACAAAATCGTTTGTGGAGTCAAACTGAAAATTTGGGGGCAAAAATAAGTTTAAAAAATGTTGTGTCTGACATTACTAATGTCAATTTCAAAGAATGGAATGTAGTTTTTCTTCCATAATAATGAGCATTTTTCAGACCAGGAGTCAAAAGTGTCAGACAAATGTGTTAGAGAGTTGAAATTAACTTTTACAACATTTAGAGAGTTCACATATTCTTTTGCTTAACTGAATTCAACATTTCTGTACAAATAGTATTAGGTCCTGCTAAATCAGGTTCTGGCAAACATACTGACTTGAGAAATATCCAGTTCTAGTCATGGATTCTTCTCTTCTAAGGAAAAACACGTTAAAATGTGGATGTATTTAGTTTTTAATCAACGTGATGCTATATCTTCTGAAGCCTTTAACACCTGAGCAATCTGAAATGCTTCTGTTTTGTATTTTTACTGTCCTGTAGTATGTATGACTACAGGTGTTATGTGGTCATTTAAGAGCTGCACACAATGTGTTCTTATATATGTGCTGTCATCAAATACAAAATGTGTAAGTTGTTCTGAGAAAGAAAGGCAAGGAGTTTCTATACGGTCTGTTTTCATGGGATGCTCGTGTGGCTTTCAACATAGTACATCTTCAAATTTCTAAAATTAGTCACTTATTAACTTTTCTTAGCTTTAGTGCGTTCTTGCAGAAGTGAAGATATTTATTGGATGGCTTCTCGTATGAGTTGTGCCTGGTAGATTTGGTAAGTGCCCCCTCCGTCTTTTACCTGCATTCAGAATCGTGTTTGCTGCTGATCAATAATTAACTCACTGTTTGCCCATAGAAGTCCTTTCACCCTGTGCTAAATGAAGTATGCTTACTGGGTACGTTTTGCTTTGATTTGTGTGCTTGAATGAGAGAGGGAGAGATCTGTGTGAGGTTATTATTAGCAACCAATTCAGTAATTGCTGTATGACGTTTTCTTTATGCTAGCTCCCTCTTTGTCACTATAATGCAATTGTTAAAACTGATAGCAACCTTTGAGATGTGACTGCCTGGGAGCACTTAGGATAGTGTTTGTGATAAAGCAGAAAGAATTTTGTTGTAGGTCCTAACCTGTAATTTGTAGAAAGATGAAAACAACTTCAGAGCTCTTTTTTGAAGAGTTATCTGTTCTTGACTGTGCAGACTCAGTCTAGGCTATTCTACCTGAAAAATTGGCAGTACTAATTTGTTTTAAAGATCAGTTGACAGTGCTACCATTTCAATATGTTTTTGTTTGTAGTATAGCAAGTACCAGGACCGTAATTACTAGGTACTGGAATAGACAATGAATTTCCCCGGTAGGAAGCAGCCAGCTTTCAGTATTAGAAAATACTGCCTATGCTTCTCTTTCTATGCTTTGTTTATATTTAGCATGTAAATTTCAATACATCCCAAAAGTACTGCACAACTTTTGGGAATAACATTGGTTGTGCTGCACATTATTTTGCCAGTATGGACTGGATCCATGCAACTCCATGCATGGCTTTTGCTCACAAGATCTTTTGATGTTGCTGGTGACCAAACGTGAGTTGTTTAAAAATAAAGACAAGCAATGATGATAACGAAGCTGGATGCACATACAGTGTTGCCAAGGAGAAATTGTTAATACTGCAGCTATGTTTATGTATAGACAATAAAATTGCATGGTCTTGAAAGAACTGAACCTGAAAATGTGTTTCTGCATCACTTGCAACATGATTAATCATAGTATTTTGCAGACAACCAATGCTAACTAAAATAAAATTATATGCAGTTAATAGAAAATAGTAGGTAGAAAGAGACAAGGTCTTCAGATTATTAATACTAATGTTCAAAACACTGAAACTTCCTAAAGCCTGGAGAACACAGTGAGATACAGTAAATTTTTTAAAAACGACTACCAAAAAAGAAACAGGCTAACCCAGATGACTTCAGACTTGCTCGACTTTACATGGATCTTATGAGATGGGGAAAGTGAGGAGAAAATAGGTAAATAGCCAGTATGGGGTTTCTTGTTCTTAAAAGATTTAAGAAAGCTGATGCATGCTAATCGTTGTAGCTTAATGGAAGATTGGTCTGGTCTATTTTGATCACTCTAGTTTGAAAACTATCAATTTTATCAGCCAAGTTTGTGCAATTCACTGATGTAATGCATTCTTGGTTCCTAATGTATTTGATCCCTTCAACCTTTTGATTACTACTACATGACTTTTTGTCTGAGAAATTTGAAAATACAACCGCCAAATTCATCCAAATGGATATAGCAGAAGTAGCGAATTGATGATCAGCTTTGATTCTGAGCTCACAATCACAAAAGAAGAGTTTTTTAAGCAGGTATTCTGGGTGTTAATTCTTGGCCTAAAATATGGTTTTGTTGTTGTTGTTGTTGTTTTTAAGTACAGGGAAAAATTAAGTATTAGAAAAATTCAAACAATTCATCAAACAATCAAACAATGACTCATTTAAGTTGCTTTAGTTTTTTCTCATCAGCCAATCACATAAGAATACAGAGAGATCTTCAAATCCCTCTATGGGAAGGAGCTTTTTGAACAGGATTGTGAAGTCTACTGGATGTAGATGTGAGTCAGTTTCTTCTCTGACAGAAGGATGTGGTATTTGCTATGCGCTTCTGGAGATGAGGCGAACTGACTTAAAAATGAAGATGGTTTAGTTTTAACAGAATGTACTTCAGAACCAGCTGTTCCTCTTCAATTTTTGTAGGAGTTGTTCATTTGCCCAGAGATTATTTTTACATAAAATCCAAATTACAGGCATTTTTACACTGTCAAACTCTTAAACACTGGCACTGAAGGAAATCCTTAGCCAGAGATAAGATTAGGACCAGAGCAGAAGTGAGACAAATACTATAGCTTCTTACTTTAACATAATTGAAGCAGTTTGAGAGGGATTGTGGTGGATTCTTTAATCAAAACAATAATTACTTAATAATGAAATACTATTGGACTATGTATTTTCTCTTCAATACCAGTGCACACTTTGTAGTCCAACCTGGTTGTTGCTGGATTCTGGATTTTGAATCAATTTCATGTACGAGTCAAAGCAGCTCTTGGGTACAAGTAATTAGCTCCATGCAGATGGAATAGGAGGTAACCTATTTTTCCATGCCTGTAGTCTTTTGCTGTACAAGTTGATCATGTTTGTTTTCAGGTTTAGGCACCGAACTGTCCAGAAGTTTGGTAAGTGAACATTTAGCTATTAGTCATGTTTGATTTGTTTATTTTTTAACTGTTTCCCTATCTCTTCTAAGGCTATGTCATACCCATTTGGATAGAGTTATCATATAAGCTGCCAGTTAGGCCATTCTGCTGTTGAGCAAGGAATTATTGAACCTGGAACTCAGCAGGTTTTGTTTTGGAGTAGTATAAAGTAATTTCATCCTTATTTTTGTCTGAGTCTGGAAAGAAATTATTTTGATTTCTTTTTTAAGTATTTTTCTTGAAAACATTAGCAAGACATTCTTGAAAAAAAAAGTTGTACATTTGTATTCATGGAAAAAAAAATTTTCTTTTTCTCCAATAATCCCAGTGCACGGAGATCAAATTTAACAATTTCCTAGTTGTTTTGACATGTTTTTAAACACTAGCAAAACCAGGGAGACGCCTTTGTTGATATAGTTGACATTTGTACTGAGCTTATCAAAAGGTACTTTCCTAATAATTTCTCCTTAGATAAATTTCAACAGATCCTAATGAAGACTTGATTAGAAGGATTCTGATTGCAGACAAATCTTCAGGCTGACCTGTTAGCTGCCAATGGGAAGCCATTTCATTATCCACTATCTGAGTTTCTTGAGAATGTTGTGAGAACCAAACTGAAGTTAGCAACGTGTTTGGAAATTATGAATATTCAGTATGAGGTAACCTGAAGTAGACTTGAAATATATTTAGCTCTTCATCCACTTCTAGTCCTTGTACCTAATCGTTCAGCATTTAGTTCTCCCAAAAGGAGTGATTCCTTAGGCTTCAGGAAATGTAAAATCCAACTGGGAAATTTCCACTATACTGACTATATGCTGAGTTTTTGTATCTTCTTGGAAGATGGAATATGTGCCCTCTTCTCCCTAACCAAGTCAAACATCTTGTAATTGTAAGTAATCTAAGTAATTGTTTCCTGCTTCTGATATCCTGCTGCTTCAGTAGACAATGATCCATCCACAGGCTGTAAGGGGGCTGAAGCAGCTTCTCCTTGGTGCATGTCTCTTCGTGAAAATGATGTGGAGGAGGGGAGTGAAGGTAGTTTAAACAGTTCTTTTTTTTTTTTTTTATCTCTACTGGATCCCTGTCAGCAAGGGGAGGAGGAGGTGAAGAGCAGTGACCTGAGTGTAGCGAACAGTGTTACCCTCTTGCGTCAGGATTATTTCATTTCTGAGGGGAAGTTAGAAGCTGCAGCAGCAATAAAAGCAGCAGTTTCTGCTTCATCTTCCAGAGCAGCGTAAGCAGGCATCCATACCATGACACTCCACTGCATGCATCTTTTTCTCTTGCTTCTGCTCAGTTCATGGTGGCCGAACTCAGAGAAGCACGTGGTGGGAGCTGTGAAGGTCAGGGAGCACTATATAGCAGCTCAGATCACTGTTTGGACCTACAAACCGGAGTCTGAGGAAAAGTCCAGGTAACAAAGTACAAGATGGGAAGGGTGAAGCCAGTCCTGTCTTGTGACTGAAAATGTTTTTAGTCTCCTATGGAATTTTAGAGACCAGGAATACTTCAATTGGTTTTGGAGGGCCTGTATGATTTGAACTGGAACCAATGAAGTATTAAAAACTGTGATAAAATCATTTTTTATATTTTCAGAGCACTTTTGTTGCATATATTCCAGAACTTGCTTTTATCATCTTCTGTATCTGTACGGTGGTTTTTTGCTTTGTTGGTTTGGGGTTTTTTTTGTTTGTTTTATTTTGTTTTAGTGTCATTATTTTTAAATGCATAGATTTTGTGGACTGCTAGAATTAGCAGTAGCTTGGTAATACTGTGAAAGCTTTCAGACTTTAGGGAATGAATAGCTTCTAATTTGGGAACTCTTACTTTCACTTAACTCAGAGCCTGATGAACTTTGGAACTAGCTGTTGTTGTTTCTGAGTTATTCAGTAGTTTTTTGTGAAATGTTCTTTTTGGGTTCTGCTGAGCAAAGGTTGTAGAATCAAGTATTACTATTTAAGTGAAAATACTGATTTCAAAATTCTTTTTTCATATGGCATTGCAAACTGATAATGCTACCTGCGTATGCGGATCAAGCATATAAAATAACTTCTTTGTATTGCCAAGATATGCTTATGATAATAAACACTGCAAGTGCAATGCTACAAATGACTTGCACCTACTTCAGAATTGTTTAAATTATACTTCGTTCTAATACTGTGTTCACTATATAGCCACAAAACACAGCTTTTATTTGTTCATGAATTGGGGTGAAATAGTACAAATTACTTGTTTTCTTCTCTGACACTGAAGGATGTATTTTAATACTACTGCATTTTTTTTTGTATCAGTACACGACTTGTTTTCTTAGTCTGATTTTGTGTGTGTGTATTGGATTTCTGGGTGCTAAATCTGAACTTCCTGGTCAGATTTCAGTTTTCTAAAGATTTGTTTTTCAAGACTAATGCAAACAAAGTTTCTATAGTTTCTAAAACTCCCCTTGGAAATGTAATAAAACTGCTATGACCTTAATGCCAAATGGCCAAGGTAGAAGAAAATGGGATTTAAATGTAGGTAAAATCATCTTCTCAGTGAAAAACTTCCCCCTGACATCTAATCTAAATCTTCCTCCTTAGTTTAAAACCATTCCCCCTTGTTCTATCATTATCTAGTCATGTAAAAATTTGATTTCTCTCCTGTTTAAAATCTCCCTTTATATATTGGAAGGCCGTAATGAGGTCTACCCGGAACCTTCTCTTCTCTAGACTGAACAAGCCCAGCTCCCTCAGCCTGTCTTCATAGGAGGGGTGATCCAGCCCTCTGATCATCTTTGTGGCCCTCCTCTGGACTCTCTCCAATGGCCCATCATCTTTCCTGTGTTTGGCATCCCAGACCTGGACACAGTACTCCAGATGGGGCCTCACCAGAGCAGAGTAGAGAGTGACAATCACCTCCCTTGCCCTGCTGGCCACCCCTCTTCTGATGCAGCCCAGGATACTGTTGGTCTTCCAGGCTACAAGGGCTCACTGTTGCTTCATGTTAAGTTTTTTATCAACCGGGACCTCTAAGTCCTCCTCAGTAGGACTACTCTCAAGGAGATCTTCTCCGAGTCTGTATACACATCTGGGATTACCCCAGCCCAAGTGTACAACCGTGCACTTTGCTTTGTTAAACTTCATGAGGTTTACATGGGCCTACCTTTTGAGTTTATCAAGGTCCCTCTATAGAGGTTTATGATTACCATGTATAAGTGATATATATAAAAAAAACAGAGTGAAAATGTGGTTTTTTTTGTGTGTGAAGCATTGCAGATGCAGTTACTGAAAGTTTTGTAACTAGACCTAAGTGCGTACTCTGAGATTTGTGAAGTGTTTGTAACCCAATTATTTTGTTCCTTTTAGCTGTACAGTTGGCACTGGTAAGTTTCTTCCTCCGTCCCAATAGTCTTATGTACATATTCTATTGAACATTGCCACATTAGGGCAGCACATCAAAGATGATCATGGTTCGTGCCCTTCTCCTTTAGAATGAAATTAAATTTTATCAGTGGCTTCAAAGATTTGAAGCATGAGCTGCTTCTGCTGGACTGTTGTTGCAAAAGTGTCAGAGAGGGATTTACAAAAATCTTTTCAAGAACAGATCTCCCCCATCTGGACCCTGAATGTCACTGAAGTGGCTCATTTGATTATCTCTGCCCAGCCTCTCTATGCATGAGCAGCCCATCAACTTTCTATTATCAAAAGTGCCTTGCTTAACTGAGAGGACATTACAAAAATAGCAAGTGGAAGTACTGCTGGGTTCAGTCATTGTATGTGCTAGGAAATCAACCATAAATGTGACTAAGCACAAACTATTTTCCCTTTAACAATTGTTTCGTAATTATTTTAATTCCAGAAGGCTTCTGTCCTGGTTTCCTCCCGCTTGCCTGTGCATTTGCTGAGAAAACAGTTTGTGGTCTGCTTGGTGTACATTTATGTAACAAGACCAAGAACAACTGCCAGGTTTCCCAGAAAGCAGTGTTCTGACTTGCTGGGAGGTTCTTAGTTGTTTATTATTGTCATAACTGCTACCAGTGCTTGTTATTTATGGTATTATGGAATCATTGTGATGAGCCTTAAACTTTAAGCATGGAGCTGACTAAAGAGAAATACAGATTTCTCATAGTGTTTTGTCAGATGCTTTCCTGATAAAGATGGTCAGAACATCTTCCTCTGTGTCTTAAATGGTGAAGAAAACAAAGACATCTTCATCACAAAATCAGAAGGACTATAGAAACCACAAGCAGAATAAGGGGTCAACTGTGCTAGGTATTGTACTTGTATGTCTTATATGTACGAAGTAGCCTAGATCAAGAATATCGTAGATACAGTGGAGTAAAAGGGGGAGAGAAAGACAGTGCAAAGAGTTGGACCATGTGGCCAGCCTTCAGCAAAATGTGTAAGTGATGAAATATAATTCCAGAATTCATTTTCTGAGGTATTCGTTAATCAGTATTGGCATCTTTTGGAATCTTTATCCTTTTAATTTTTTTTGTAACTCTTATGGTTTCAGACTGACACATTTGGATCCTGTGTTTAAGAAAATTTCTTACAGAGAATATGAAGTGGATTTTAAAAAAGAAAAGCCAGCAAATAAGTCTGCAGGTAAACAGGAAAAAAGATGCTTGTTTACTGCTTATCTTAAAGCCAGTAACACAATCACAGTGATGACACTATAAATTCATGTACATGTAGCTCAAGATCTGAGACCAAATATGTTTCTGATAGATCACTGGAAAGGAAGAAATAAACTATGAGGTCAGATGTGAAAAATAACTCCTTGCCTTTGTTGTCCTTTACTACATCAAGATGCTTTAAATGGATGGAGGCAAAGTCTCATTTATGCTATATATAAGCATTGTACTTGTATTTTTATATTTATGCAGAGTAATTATATAGTCTGTTTTTCATATTAATGAATAAAGTAACTTCAGATGTTAAAAGCATCTAGATTTCAAAGCAAACAAATGTATGCCAGGTTGGTGGTATCAAATTGTTTCAAGTGAGCCTGATATGTTCTCTTCTGTTTTCTGAAAATGATTCTTATTTAACAGAGAAAGAAATTTACAAAATGGCCTACGTAAAAGGAGACAAACAGGTGAAAGATTCCCTTAGCAGGCTTCTTCCACTTCCACTGAGGTTTTTTTTTTGGAGGGGGGTTGGTTCTGCAATGTGAGAAAAGGTTTAAGTCCCTTCTAGAACTACTTGCAAGCTTTGCATAAATAAATTTTCAACATGAAATTTTGAACTTTAGAATACATTTTTGGTACTTTTTGTTCTTTGACAGATGGCATAGAGAGTGCTACTTAAAGAAATATTTTAATGCCCTTGTTATCCGTTCCTAAAAATATCTGACTAAATTGCCTGTGAAGGAATGAACCCTAGAAATTCCCAATGAACCTCAACAGAAACCTTTTGATAAAATGTGATATCTGGAAAATAGCCAGAATACTACTCACTAGATATGCAGTTTATAGCATTACTGACTGTGAACTGCAGGTTTTGCACCCCTATGTCCCTTTTTACAGGTAAATCTTCCTTGCGGTGGTATTACATTCCTGTCTATAGTTTGTGCAACTTGTACTTTGAGAGAGCTCTTATTCTCTGCTGGAAAAAGATAATTTGTCCTTTCATTAAACAATCTGTTTTGCTCACAGTTTTCTCTCTCCTTATCTTGACAGGACTCCTTGGGCCAACTCTGCGTGCCGAAGTGGGAGATACTTTAATAGTTCACTTTAAGAATATGGCTGACAAGCCCATCAGTATTCATCCCCAAGGCTTAGTTTACAACAAAAAAGCAGAAGGTAAATGCTGTAAAATCCCCATGTTTTCTTCTTGTAGACTAGAGAGGGAACCAGACTAATGTTGATGTCCTGGTGGGGGTCTATAGACCTCCTAACCAGGATGAAGAGACAGACAAGGTGTTCTATGAGCAGCTGGCAGAAGTTGGGTCATTGCCAGCTCTTGTTCTCATGGGAGACTCCAACTTCCCTGATATTTGCTGGAAATACAGTGCAAAAAAAGCAGTCTGGGAGGTTTTTAGAGTGTGTGGAAGGTAACTTCCTGATGCAGCTAGTAAGAGAGCCTACCAGAGGAGTTGCCCTGCTAAACTTGCTGTTCACAGAGGACTGGTGGGAGATGTGGAGGTCGGGAGCTGTCTTGGGCAGAGTGACCACGAAATGATAGAGTTCTCTATTCTTGGTGAAGTCTAGAAGGTGGAGCAGCAAAAGTGCTACCTTGACTTCCAGAGGTCGGACTTTGAACTGTTCAGGACACTGGTAGGGTAGGTCTCTGGGGATTCAGTCCTGAAGGGTAAAGGTGTCCAGGAAGGCTGGTCAGTCCTCAAGAAGGAAGTCTTAAAAGCATAGGAGCAGGCTGTCCCCCTGTGCTGTAAGATGAGCCGGGGGTGAAGAAGATTTTCATGGATGAACAGGAGACTTCTTCTGAGGCACCAGGAGACAAAGAATCTCCCTCCTGTGGAAGAAGGGACGGGCAACTCAGGGAGAGTACAAAGAAGTTGTTAGGATGTACAGGGAGGAAATTAGAAAAGCAAAAGCCCAGCTTGAATTCAACCTGGCCACTGTAGTAAAAAACAACAAAAAACTTTTTTACAAATATATTAACAGTAAGAGGAGAGCTAAGGAGGATCTCCATCCTTTACTGTATGTGGTGGTGAATGTGACCACTGAGGACAGGGAAAAGGCTGAGGCTCTCAATGTTTTCTTTACATTTGTATTTAGAAGTCAGACCAGTTATCCTCAGGGACTCTAGCCCCTGACCTGGAAGTCTCAGATGGGGAGCAGAATAATGATTCAGGTGGAAACAGTTAGAGACCTGCTGCTCCACCTAGACTGTCAGAAGTCAATGGGGCCAGATGGTGTCTACTTGCAGGTGCTGAGAGAGCTGGCAGAGGTGATTGCCAAACTGCTTTCCATCACCTATCAGTGTTCCTGGTTAACCAGAGAGGAGAGGACTGGAGGCTTGCCAATGTGATTCCCATCTACAGGAAAGGTTGTAAAGAGGATCTGGGGAGCTACAAGCTTTTCAGCCTGACCTTGGTGCCAGGGAGTTATGGAGCAGATCAGCATGTGCAGGAAAACCAGGGGATCAGACCCAGCCTGCGTAGGTTCACAAAAGACAGGTTCTACTTAACCAACCTAATTTCATTCTTTGACTGAGTGACCTGCCTGGTGGATGAGGGAAAGGCTGTTGACGTGGTCTACCTAGATTTCAGCAAATCCTTCAACACTGTCTCCCACAGTATTATCCTGGAGAAGCTAGCAGCCCATGGCTTGGACAGGTACACTCTTTGCTGGGTAAAGAATAGGCTGGAGGGCCGGGCATCTGGCCTGTCCTGTTTAATATCTTTATTGATGATGCGAACAAGAGCATTGAGTGCACCCTCAGTAAGTCTGGGATGAAGTTCAACAAGGCCAAGTTCCAGTTCCTGCACTTTGGCTACAACAACCCCACACAATGCTACTGGCTTGAAGCAGAGTGGCTGGAAGACTGTGGAAGAAATGGACCTAGAGATGTTGGTCGGTGCTAGGTTGGTTAACATGAACCAACAGTGTGCCCAGGTGGCCAACAAGGCCAATGGCATCCTGGCTTGTATCAGAAATAATGCAGGCAGCAGGAGCAGGGAGGTTATCATCCCCTGTAGTCAGCTCTGGTGAGGCCAAACCTTGAGTACTGTGTTCAGTTTTGGTCCTCTTACTACAGGAAAGACATTGTGGCCCTGGAGCATGTCCAGAGAAGGGCAGTAAAGCTGGTGAGAGAACTGGAGCACAGGTCTTACGGGGAGTGGCTGAGGGAGCTGAGATTGTTTCGTCTGTAGAAGAGGGAGGCTCAGGGGTGACCTTATCACTCTCTATGTCTACTTGAAAGGAGGTTATGGCAAGGTGGAGGTTGGCCTCTTTTCCCATATAATTAGTGATAGGACTAGAGGGAATGGCCTCCAGTTGCACCAGGGGTGATTCAGGTTGGATGTTACAAAAAAGTTCTTCTCCAAAACAGTGCTCAGGTGCTGGAATGGTCTGCCCAGGGACATGGTGTAGTCACTGTCCCTAGAGGTGATCAAGAAATGTATAGATGTTGTACTAAGGGACATGGTTTAGTGGGGAAGTATTGGTGATAGTTGGACGGTTGGACTAGATGATCTTGGAAGTCTTTTCCAACCTTGGTGATTCTATGATTCTATGAATGTTTGGATTTATGTATAGCACAGATACCTGGTGATAGTGGATTAAAACTTCACGTCTATAGTTAGCTCCTTTCTTGTCTGTGAGTGTAATACTAGGAATATGGGCGTCTTCTGAAATGTATGTTCTCCTGACCAGCTCCACTATCTGTGTGCTAGTACTGTTTGCTCCTCAGGAACCTGAGGAAGTGAAGGGAATTGAGGGTTGAGAGGCTGTATTTCCCAGCAGAACCTGAACATATGCATTTGGATAACACAAATATAGTCTAATGGTTTTCCAGAGTACAACAATGATTGAATTTCATTTGAGCAGAACTAGCTTTTTTTTTTTTTTTTCAATCACTCAACTTAATGCTGTCTGGCCATTTAACTCAATCTAACAATCAATTTTAAAACAGAACACAATTTGGTGTTAGAACAATTTTAAGGGTAGTCAGGGAGACTGCAAAAAGCTGTAATTCCTGTAGGAATATAAAAAGGTGCAGTAGTGGACTGGTCTTCTATAATTCATTAAGGCTATGAAGACAGCCCGAACCAGGTGGAAAGACAAAGTTACTAATTGAGAAACTAGCTTTTTAAGAATGAAGGAAAATTAGACTCAAGACTGTGCTATAGAATATTTACTCGTAAAAAGAGAAGCATTTTCAGCAGTGGGGACTTAGATAGCCTTTATCCCCAGAAACCTGAAAATTACTGTAGATTTGAATTGGACAGAGCAAAGACATGAATCCAGTGCCCCTCCTTCTCAAAGAGCTCAAGCTGTTGATATTTGAGCAAGAAACAGAGTAGCCCAGAAAAGTGCTGAGTCTAGGGCTTTTTGAGTGTTTTTGGACTTCTCTTTCTGGAGCAGATTTTGGTGAAGGAAGTGGAAGAGAGTAGGATTCTAAACAGTAAGCTTTTCAGAACACCACTGTTCTAGAAATGCAGAAGCAAGCATTGAGAAAGTTCTCCACTAATGGATTTGTAAACTACATGGAGGGTCTGACAATTTAGTGACCTTTGAATTGAGAAGGTGGTTAACTGCTCATGAAACAAGTGAAACTTGGGTCATTATCTTGCTCCCTTACATAACTGTTAGGAGTGAACACACGGTTTTCAGAGACCATCATCCTGCAATTGCAAAATAATCTACTTAAGGAATTGTAAACTCAATTTATACAGTTTATGATCTCTTTTTGATAGTGTCCAAACTTACATACAAATTCCTGCTATTCCTGCATCACCACAAGGTGAATCTCTGTGATTGCCTGTGCTTCTCGGATTGCCTTGACCTAGGTGCTGAGCCAGAACTTTGACTTGCTGTTTCCAAATTTATTCAAGACTTTATTTGTTGTGTGGGTACAAAAGTTTTACCTTCACCTCCTAGGGTATCACGTAGGTGTGATAGGTAATTCAGTTTCACTGTTCTGTTAATGTTCCTTTTGCACCTAGAATTTTCGTTTTCTGACTTCCCTTTGCCACGTTGCATTTCTTTGATTATCATAGGCTTAGATATGAGATACTACCATTATTTAGATATGCAGTACACAAAAGCTCTACGGCGGCAAGCCGATGCTAGCTTCCATGGTGGCTTTATGAGAAGTGATTAGAAAGCTGGCAAAGTGAGCAATATTTCAACTTCTACTGAATATCAGTGAGCAGAGGCTGAAGGTTCATGCCACCTTAACCCTGTTCAGATCATTGAAGAGACACATCTTTTGACAGAGGTGACAGTTTTAGAAAATTTTGAATCTGTAAGAGACAGGATAATGAAATAGGTACTTTCCTACATGCTACTCTCCACAGTATAAGTGGAGCCATCAGTCATCCATATGAATATGAAGTATCAAATAGGTAAGAAAGATATCGAGCTTTTGGAATTGATTATAGGAACTTCTATTACCTCATACTTTAATTACTCAGTTTTCATGTCACCCTACTTTCTTTTCTTGGCAGGCTCCCTGTATGATGACAGAACATCATCTGTAGAAAAACAAGATGATTCTGTGCTTCCAGGCCAGGTCTACACATATGTGTGGGATATAACAGAAGAAGTTGGTCCAAGAGAAGCTGACCTTCCTTGTCTTACTTATGCATATTATTCTCATGATGACATGGTAATGGATTTTAACTCTGGTCTGATTGGAGCATTGCTTATCTGCAAGAAAGGTAATGAATATGGGAAGGTTATAAAAAGGGACTTTTGAGTTAAAACACTGAATGATTAAGTTTTTAATGAGAAATGGATAAATTCTGCTGTTGATCTAAGACTCCTTTCGGCAAGAAAACAGGATTTTGTAGCCTCTCATATAAGAATTACATTTAAGGCAGACACCTCATTCTAAGTAGAATAATCTGTATAGTCCCAAAGTTTTTAGTTTCTGCAGTCCAAGTGATATCTATTTTAGTTTCAAATTATGTACATTTATTGAAAACAGCAAATGGAAATATTTTTTTTTATGTGAGCAATCTGTAGAAAGAACCATAATTCTGTGTGGCAGGTACTTATGCCCAAAATGAATTCTACTTACTGATAAAGTCTCACCTGTATGACAAACTCAACTAGATACTTTCCTATAACTGATCCAATTCTGAAGTATTTGTGAGTCTTTTGAATGCAGAAGTTCTATGCTTTTTAAAGGAGTTGATGACCTCATGTGGTATTTGAAAAGGCTGTGTTCACACTACAAATGGCTCAGCCATCATTCTCCTTGCCTTGTAGTCTCAGAAGAGAAACCAGAGTCTGGTTGTGTCCAGAAGGCTGCTGGATATTTTCCTCTTAGGTATTAGACTTTTTATTCCATGGTTACCTAAAACAAAAAGCATTTTCAGAAATAAAATCACTTCACGATCATTCTTGAGGTCCTTGTTTCTTTGGGCATATTCAGGCTGCACATTGTAACAGAAGAAGCAAATTAGTTAAATACATAAAAATGCCATTACATTGGTATAGAAACTGCTTCATTTCTGCTTGAAATTAACGCCTGTTGTTTCTTTCTTCTTCATAGGAAGTCTAAATGAGGATGGGTCACAGAAACTTTTTGATAAGGAGTATATACTAATGTTTGGTGTGTTTGATGAAAACAAGAGTTGGCAAACATCAGCATCACTTAAATACACAATTAATGGGTATGCTGATGGAACGTTACCAGGTACTGTACAAGCTTATGTGACATGACATGAATGTTAATGGTGACTGAATATTGCCTCTGTTGGTTTTTTTGTTGTTGTTGTTTTGGTTTGGTTTTATGCAAGAGAACAGGAATAGATGAGTGGGGTACAGCCTTTTTTAGAACATGTTTTTAATCACCTAAATTCCAGAAGAGAGCTATGCCATATTGCTAATAAGGAGAACAAGATTATTAACTTCAAAAACAAACCAAACCTTTTTTTCTTTTTTTTTTTTTACTTGGCTAATGGGGGAAATAGTGATGTAACTAGGTGAACTTCTGATTTTACGGTACATGGAATATCCCAGATGAAAAACTTCCTGGAAGTGGAAAATCAGTTTCCATTAAATAAGACAATTAAGTGAGAAGACCGAGATGGTGATGATAGGACTATTTTGTTAGCATTTTCCCTTGTTCTCCTTTCTTCTTATCTCTGTTCAGTCCATTGAGCAAATACAGAAGGCTGTTTAGGGTGTTGAGTTTTTATTAAACGAATATTAGATAGGGTACTTAATTTCACTACACACAGCCTTCATTCTTTAACTTTGGTCCTTCTCATTTCTTTCTACTGAGGAGAGATTGGCTCTCTGAAAGAGGCTGATGATTTTCTTCCTTCTTCCCCAGTTCACTGTAAGTCAGATTGTCACTTGAAAGTAAGATTTAATACTCGACCTGCTGCTCACCTATGCAAGTGAACAGATAGGTGACATCAGGAATGGAAGCTGCCTGGGCTGTAGTGATCATGCAGTGGTGGAGTTCACACTCTTGAGGGATATCAGGCAGACAAAGAGTAAAATCAGGATGATAAATTTTAGGAAAGCCAAATTCCAGCTCTTCAGGCTGTTAGTCAACAAAAACCCCTGGGAAACTGTCTTCAAGGACAAGGGAGCAGAGCCAGTATGTTTTTAAGGAAGCTTTCGTTGGTGCACAAGAGACTGGAAAAAAGGTAGTGTTGCACCCATTTTCAAGAAGGATAGAAAGCACAACCCAGGGAACTACCAACCTGTCAGTCTCACCTCTGTGCAGGGGAAGACGATCCTTCTGGAAGCTATGCTAAGGCACATGGAGGACGGGGAGGTGATATGGGATAACCAGTGTGGCTTCATCAAGGACAGATCCTGCTTGACTAATGTAGTGGCTTCTGTGATGGCACAGCTACGTCAATAGACCAGGGAAGAGCCACTGAGGTCATCTATCTGGACTTCAGTAAGGCCTTTCACATGGTCCCCCATAACATCTTTTTCTCCACATTAGAAAGATATGGATTTGACAGATGGACTGTTCAATAGATGAGTAACTGGTTGTGAGATCATACCCAGAGAGTGGTCAATGGCTCAATGTCCAGATGGAGATCAGTGACAACTGGTGTCCCTCAGGGATCAGTACTGGGACAGCTGCTCTACTATATCTTCATCAATGATATCAACACTGGAATCAAATGCACCATCAGTGAGTTTGCAGGTGACACCAAGCTGTTTGGTGCAGTTGACATGCCTGAGGGATGGAATACCATCCTCAGAGACCTAGACAGGCTTGAGCACTGGGCCCAGGTGAACCTCAAGAGGTTCAACAAAACCAAGTGCAAGATCTTGCACCTGGGTCATGGCAGTCCCCACTACCAATACAAGCTGGGGAACAAAGGACTAAGCACAGCCCTGCTGAAAAGAACTTGGGGGTACTGTGGATGGCAAGGTGGACATGAGCCAGCAATGTTCCCTGGCAGCTCTGAAAGCCAGCCTCATCCTAGGCTGCATGCAAAGAAGCTTGGCTAGCAGGATGAGGGAGGTGATCCCACCCCTCAGTTCTGCACTGGCGAGACCTCACCTGGAGTACTGCGTACAGAGGTGGAGTTCTCAGTATAGAAGAGACATGGAGCTGTTAGAGCACGTCCAGAGGAGGGCCAGAGAAATGTTCCATCCTATGAGCAGAGGCTAAGAGTTCTGAGTCCATTCATCCCGGAGAAGGGAAGTGGGACAGACTCTTCTGGAGGGTCTGTGGTGATAGGACAAGAGGAAATGGTTTCAAACTAAAAGAGTGGAGATTTAGATTGGGTATAAGAATTTTTTATTTTTTTTATTTTTTTTATTATTTTTATTTTATTTTATTTTATTTTTTACAATAAGGGCAGTGAAGCGCTGGAACAGGTTGCCCAGAGTGGTGGTGGATGCCCTGTCTCTGGAGACATTCAAGGTCAGGCTGTACCAGGCTCTGAGCAACCTGACCTAGCTGTAGGTATCCCTGTTCATTGCAAGGGAACTGGCCTAGGTAACTGTTAAATGTCCCTTTCAACTCAAACAATTATATGATTTAAACACCTATTTTCTACTGACTGTACAGAATTTTTGTACCTGTTTTGTTTACAAGCTTCTGAAACTTCTTGTTGAAAATGCTAGTCTCAGAACTCAGAGATGTATTTAATGTTTTCAGCAAAGATTCACTTCAGACCTAGTGCAACTTAGGGAATTTGCATGTTTTGCCTGTGTTCTGAACACCATTCTCACTTCTCTTTCAGATTTAGAGGCTTGTATGTATGACAACGTTAGCTGGCATTTGATAGGAATGAGTTCTAAGCCAGAAATTTTCTCCATTCATATAAATGGCCAGGTCATGGAGCAAAGACATCACCGAATTTCTACTGTTAACCTAGTGGGAGGAGCATCAACCACAGTGAACATGACAGTGAGCGAAGAAGGAAGGTGGCTGATATCTTCTCTTGTCCAGAAGCACCTGAAAGGCAAGGAAACATCTATTTATTAGGCAGCTTTAGAGTTTTCCTTCTTTAAGTCCCAGAAAGCTTCTGTCCTGCAATGGTACATTAACTTTATTTCAGATGGTTTTCATTTCATTAAGAAACCACTGGAAAACAGGGCATTCTGTTGGAATTAGAACTGCAAGATGAATAAAAAGGCACTCTTATCTGCAGCTTTACTGCTGTGTGTAGATCCCAGAGTAGCAGTGAATCAGAACTCAAGCTTCTAAGTCTCTGAGAGCTGTTCAGATTATCACCGTTTTAAAACAAGTGAGGAATCACCTGTTTCCTGAGAAACCGAGCACTTTGAGCTATGGAGCACTCAATCTAATAAATCTAAGGAAAATATTTGCTGTTCATTGTTTGAAAGTAGTGATCAAAGTTCTGTTTGAAAGATTGAGGAGAATCTCTCATAAGAGCTGAAAGACATGTTTTGGGGGAAACTATAGAAAAAGAAAAAAAAAAACAGGCAAAAAAACTAGCTTTCTATCAATTGAACTGATATTTCCAAAGACAACTAGCTGAGAGAGCTGCTGTATTCCATTTGATTAATAGAAGCTCCTTGAAGGCTTCCCAGCCTACATGGATGCAGCCTTTTTAAGCCTGAGAAAATAGCAGTAATGAAATAAAGCTTGCAGGCAACCTTAGGTAAAGAGAAACAAGAAATGTGATTCAGGTGGTAAGAGCTCATGAAATGGAAAATCACTGTGGCACTCTGTTTCATTTAAATAAGCTGGAATGCATGGCTACCTTACTGTAAGAGACTGTGGAGACAGAGAGGTGAAGAAGAGTCGTCTGTCCCTGAAGGAACGTCGCATGGTCAAGAACTGGGAATATTTCATTGCTGCAGAGGAAGTCATTTGGGATTATGCCCCAACTATTCCAGACAGCCTTGATAAGTAAAAGAATACTTTGTCAACATAATGTGGAGTGTTAATATGAAATCACGGAGTAATTCAGGTTGGAGAGGACCTCTGAGGGTTGTCTCACCTGCATTTCTACACAGAGCAGTGCAAACTTCAAAGTCCTATCCAACTGCAAAGTTAGACCAGCTTGCGCAGACCCTATCTGATCAAAATGTCATTGTTTGCACAGCTGGAGAACCTCTTAGCCTCTCCTGGGTGCCTTTTCAACCTCCCAGTGGAAAAGGTTTTCCTTATATGTAATCAGATGTTCTAATATCAAGACCGATGGCCATTGCCACTCATCCCATCATTTTACAACTCTGAAGAAGTGTATAGTTCTATTTCCTCTGTAATCTCTCATTTGGTAGCTAAAGATAAAAATAAGATGCTCCCTTAACTCTTTCTTCTTACAACTGAATAAACCCATCCTTTCCTTGTATGTCATGTGCTTTGTCCCCCTAATCACCTTGGTGACCTTCCACTGCACCCTTTTCAGTGTGTCAGTGCCTTTCTTTTGAGGGGGAGCTTAAAGGCAAATACTTTCTTTTACCTCTAAAGGAGAGCCTAAAACATGCGGGTGACTTAGGAAATGCAGAAGGTAGCACTCAAGCCTATTTTCTAAATTGCTTTTCAATGTGAATTCTGCTGAAGTAAACAATCCTTAGAGGAGAAAGGCAATACTTCTAGAGAATCAAGGTTTTAAAAAATATTATCATGGTAAAAAATATGGAACAGGAAGAAAGAGAGGTCACTCTATAAATGACCTTTGGATGGCACCAAAGTAGATGAAATACAAGTCATATAAAATAAGCATATTCAGCTGTTCTGTTCAACTTAAGGTAAATACAAGGAAATAGGAGGAATTCTGTAATATACCTGATGTCATAGTGCACAGTGCTGCCAGTGAACTGTAGGGTCATGTAGGGTCAGTTCTGTTAGTTCCTCACTGCTCTAGCAGTGCTGATGTTGCAAGCTGATGTCCATAAGAACCTTTAGGGATTTGAGCAGAACAAGACAAATACCTTATCCTGTATGGGGCTATATACCTCCTTAGAAAATAGTTTTGACGGAACTCTGAAATACACCTCCTTTGGTATCATTTGCTTCACTCTCACTTGCTCACAAATTGTGCAGGGCAAACTTTTCTCCCTTCTATCTCTTCCTCTCCTAGTTACATGATGTCCCTCAACTGCTACAGTGCTCTGCTTTTTCTTCTTTTGTTTGGAATTTCAGCATTCAGCCCTGTTCAGTAGCCTTTTTTTGAAGGGCTAATGACCAGGAAAAACACGTTATTCTCTGTTGCTTAGAAATATTTATCCTAGTTCTGCTCAGCATTATAATGCTCAATGTTTTTAAACCTGGGTATTTCACTATTTGTTATACAGTGCTTGATTGGGATTAAGGTTATCTGAGCACTGTTCCTGGCTTCCCCAGAGTGTTTTCTACTGTAAACAGAGTTTTTTCTATATTTTTCCATGCCCTTTTAAAAGAACATTATTTTCTGTTAATTTATCTTGAAAATGTAGGTGCTACTTCAGTTTGTCTCTTTCTTGCACGTATTCTCTATTAAACTCAATGAAAGCCCTGATATTAATTGGTTGTATGTGACCCAAAACACAAATAGCATTGCAAGCTTTTTCTTATCTGATTTAGGTTAAAATTTGAGGTGAGGACCATTAGATTAACTCTGGGGTTGAATTTTGTTTCAAACAGTGAGATTTCTGCTAGTTTCTTCAGTGCCAGTTCTGTAATTGTTGTCACTATTCAAGTTTTGTTGATCCATTTGTCTTTTCCTTTATTTTTAAGACACTATAAAGCACAACATTTGGACAACTACTCAAATCTAATAGGCAAAAAGTATAAAAAGGCTATTTTTAGACAATATACTGATGGCAGCTTCACCAAACGTCTGGAAAATCCTCGTCCCAAGGAAACCGGGATTTTGGGTCCGATTATAAGAGCTCAAATAAATGATAAAGTTAAAGTAAGTACTGTAAATTCAGAGATCAATACTATAGAATAATTTTATATTGGGCAGATATGTAAGAACTAGTTTGATTTGTTGATTGGGTTTTTTCTTTTTTTTTTTTTTTTTTTTTTTTTGCCAAATCCTGTAGATAATTTAATAAATACTGGCCCTATTAAAAAGTGTAATTGTAAGTGACAGTCTTTAGGTTAAATTTTTCAACATTACAATTTTCATGATTGTACTTTAACAACATAATTCATTTACACTTTTTTTGTAAAGTATATTTGTGTGTTGACATTAGTACGCAACAAAAAAAGCTAAATCAAGTTGGACTTTTAGGGAAGTTTACATCTGAGGCTAAACCTCATGAGCCACTCATTCCTCATGTTATTTTTTTTCTGGCTGTTTTAGTCAGTGTTACTCAGTTTTCAATAGTTAAATGTTCTTTCATAGAGTTATTAAATGAAACAACAAAACACTACAAACTTGTGCTGCTGTTCTGTAGTGTCACATCCTCTTGCCCTTCTGTTGTCACTTAGTGATGCATGAATTTATCAAAACATTCCTTTTTTTTCTGGTTTTATCATGAGTAGACAGGATGTCTTATCTATTCTACTCACTTACTCCTTTGAGTCTTGGAATCTGGGAAAATATTTTCTTTTAAATCTGTTTTCTCTGGTACTGAAGGCTGTTAGGCATTTCAGTGAATAACTTCATTTTTCCTGAGGCAGTACGTGCCTAGAGGCTGGAAGAACAAATGTTTTCTAGGCAGGAGGTGTGAGAAGCTGAAGTTCACAGTGTGGGCTCTGCAAGCCGAGCGGAAGCAGGATCCGTCCAGGTACCAGCAGCATTTAGACACTGGATTTATATTGTAGAACCATATATAAAGCATCCTTTTGCCTTTTCAGCTCTTCCAGGGCTGAAACCAGGCAAATTCTACTGTAGTTGAAGCTTGGCTGTACGTCCAAAGACAGATTTTTGGAATACTAAGTGTTTCTTTTTATTTCATCTATCAATACAGATTGTATTCAAAAATAAGGCCAGCAGACCCTACAGTATGTACTTCCATGGAGTGACACTTTCAAAGAATGCAGAAGGAGCTAATTATCCTCAGGATCCCGCAGGTAAGAAATCTGTGGATCGTGTTTTGAATATCATTGACCATTGTGGAGGGTTCCACTGCTTTCAGAGAGATACTGTAAGTTGGAATTCATGACCTGAATTCTGTGCTCTGCCTCTGCTGACCTTTTGTGCTGCCTTATGGAGAAACCAAGGTAGTATCTACAAAACATTAGCAAATAACCTTTGTTTGGTGTCTTAGCTTTTTGTTCTTTCTGGTGATTTTAGAGCCAAAAGCTCTTGCTGAGCTTCATTTATTTCAGAGGTAGCTTGAAATGACGTAAGTGCACCAATTTCATTAAAAGGTGCAGTCTGGCACTAAATAAAGATCTGGCTCTAAGTTTGTATTATCTTCATTCTCGCTCTTTATTTTTCCTTAGGCAATGCCACCCAGAGTAAAGGAATTCAACCGGGGAAGACCTACACATATGAATGGCAAATTGCTAAAACAGATCAACCCACTGCACAGGATGCACAATGCATTACCCGGCTGTATCACAGTGCTGTAGATATTGAGAGAGATATAGCCTCTGGACTGATTGGCCCACTTCTGATCTGCAAAAGTGAAGCACTTACTCAGAAGGGTGTGCAGGTAACATATCTGGCAAACTCTCAGAGAGATTTTGCTCATTAATATTATTTGATCTACAGTGAAATTTGGTTTTACTCTTAATTTAGAAAAATGTCTTGTAGAGAGCAATCGAACTAATAGGTTCCTGAAGAAATTATTTGATAATGCAGTCTGTCTGCAGTGGTAAAGGAATTATATTCTGATTTTCTTAGCAAGAGTAGCATTTCTACAAGAAGTCGGCCTGATTTGCAAGTCTGTTTCTAGACTTGAAAATAAACTTTCCTGCTGCTGTTATACCTTCACACTCCTCCTTCAGATCTGAGCTTTGTAACTCATGTAACTCAACGTGGTCTGACAATCTCTGACATCACTGATTCTAGAACAACTCAGTGGTATGAAAGAGTTCTGGGACAGTTTCTCTATTTGCCATCCACTGAAATCTTGCTCGGAAAAGATTAGAGCATCGCTTTAGAGAAAAAACATCAAAAACGTTGTGCTCAGGTCAAATCAGAAGGCTAGTCCTTTTGCTAGGAGCCCATCTGCGTGTTGGTAGTACTAGTAGCTTTCTCAATGCTGCAGCACAGGCTGGTTGCTGCAGTAGAGCATCATGTTGAAGTCCTGACCCCCTATTCCCTTTCATTTAGCCTTTGAATCACACCACAATTCTGTTGTTGAACTTTATATTCCTTACACTGTGGGTAAGTAAAGTAGAACTGAGTCATTATTGTTTCTGCTCATAAAATGGAATTGTGTTTGTGCTGATTGTCTTTCAGAAAAAGGCAGATGTGGAGCAGCATGCAATGTTTGCTGTGTTTGATGAAAATAAGAGCTGGTACATAGAAGACAATATCAAGGACTACTGCAGCAACCCTGCCACTGTTAGAAGGGATGACCTCAAGTTTTATAACTCAAACATAATGCACAGTGAGTGGGATAACAAGCTGAAGATTATGAAAGTCATGTGAGACCGAGCATTCAGTGATTGCAGTTCTCAGATGTAATGCAATTAGGGATTTCTCTAGCAGGCACTGGGCTGACTACAGGCCCTGAAGCAAAGGCAAGCATTCTTTAATTTTAATACAGCACTCTGCTAATTTGGAGATACTGTTTCCGGAGCTGTAATTTCCATCCAAGTGTATTGTGGTTTTAGCTCTGTGCCAGTCTATATCTGCAAGTGTAAGCCTAGTAAACTGGACTGACATCAAAGAACAAGAGGCTTTAAAAATCTTTCACTTTAGTTTTTATATTGGTGACGCTTGAAAATATTAAGACCATCTTTATTTTACTTTCATTTTAGCGATAAATGGCTATGTGTCTGACAGAAATGAAATCCTTGGATTTTGCCAAGATAATGTTGTTCAGTGGCACTTCTCCAGTGTTGGCACTCAGGATGAGATTGTCTCTATTCGCCTTTCTGGGCATGCTTTCCTGTATCGGGGAAAATACGAAGATGTTTTGAACCTTTTCCCAATGAGTGGAGAATCAGTCACAGTGGAAATGGACAATATTGGTAAGAGGCAAGACTGCAGTGTTTATTTGACAGCTCCTCTAAGCTGTATTTTAAGCCCCGGTACATAAGGATTTATCAAAATAGAAAAGTTTTTCAGATAAACACAGTGCCAGGAAAATCTTGAATCACTGTCTGTTGCAAGTGATGTGTATGGAGTTTTGTTAGCTACATAGGTGCTTAGAACATACTTAGTTGTATAACATACTGAGGCTCTTTTAGTGATTGTTTGTGTATTTGGGCTTTTTTTTTTCAATTCACAATTAGAATTGGGGTTAGCAACAGTCATTTTAAGGTATTTCTAAGACTGTCCATAAGAACAATCCAATATCACCTTCAATGTTTTGATTCCCAGCTCTGATTCCCAGCTTCTCCATCGTAAGTAACCTAAAATAGCCAAGACTCTCAAATTACACTATCACTGTTGAACAAAGTGGCAACACGTCACCTCAGGTTATTGGTCATTTAGCAACAGTAAAGTCTGCCACACTGAATCAGGTCACTAGTCTAACGATATCTATCTCAATATCTAACTATGATCAATACCAGACCTTAAAAAAATAATAATACAGTTCACGTAGTCCACATTTAAGGAATTACCTGTGGAAGGACAGAAATTTTTTCCTCATTGAAGATTCTGAGTGTCCAATGATTATCTTAAAACCCCACAGTATTTAGGCATCTTTATTTTACTCAAAATATCAGTGAGCTTTTTGGTTGTGGTTGTATTTTTTTTTTTTTTTAGCTTTTTTATATATTTGGATAGTTATTGATTCTTTGTCCTCCAAGCTTGCTTTTTGGTGATCTCGCAGCCTCAAGACCTTATCAGTTTAAATATACGTTAAAGGGTTTTTTAATTATTGTTCAGGACTGGGGAATCATTAAAACTCCATCAGACTTGATAACAACTTCCCGAGCAATGAATTGCACTTCTGCTTGGTTGTGGTACGCGATTTGTTTTTTTCCATCTAGGCCATGTAAATTTATTGTTGTTAGAAATAGGGAAAACTAGGTAGGTTGCTTTAAACTCTGGTAAATATAAAACAAAAAGAACCCAACAATATGTGATCTTTTTCTTAAAAGTTTGTCTTTTTCAGACTCTATCTTTCTATCTTCTGTCACTTCTGCTAGTTCCAAAAGCAAGTATACAACAAGCAAAGAACTTGATGCCATTTAAGGAATCAGATTGTACTTTATTCCCTACAGATCCTAGTTTCAAATGGAACACTTCATCTTCTAATTTGAAGGTTTTAGTAATTCCTCCATAACCTAATCATTTAGATACTGAGACTGATAGCTTAGCATTTGTGTACAGATTAGAAACTCAAATTACTTTATTATTCTTTTAACGATCATCCTGTATGCATTCAAAAGCTTTTAAAATACCGAGTTTGTCAAAGGTTTGTCTACATTGTCTTACAAAGCGCTTTGTTTAGAATTCTTTGTGTGTGGCAATAGATACAATACCAAAAACAGATCAAAATTAATACTTTATCTCGAAAGATTTAGAGCTGGATCTCAGATTTCAATATAGGATCTTTCCTATAATTTTTTCTTCCTTTTTCATATTGATCTTTTTCATGGGATATGTTTTGTCTCATGTCCTAGGTATACCTTAATCTTTGGAGAAGATCTCCAGTTCTTTTTTTTTTTTTTTTATATGGATTCCTGATAATTTATATGCATTAATTATTTTTCATTGCAGTGGAGCTCATAGGAAACTCAGCTGATGATTTGCACTCTTCTATAGCAGGTGCTGTAGAAAAGAACCTAGCAATTTGCCCTCACTGTTCATGTGATAGGCAGTATTCACTCCCATAAATACCACATGTTGGAAAAACATTTTTATTTTGTTTGCAGGCACTTGGCTTTTAGCATCCTGGGGTGCCACAGAGATGAGTTATGGCATGAGACTGAGATTCAGAGATGTCAGATGTGACTATGAGGATGATAGCTCATTTGATGTTGTGGATTTCACAAACACCAAGACTGATAAAAAGGCTCTTTCCACCTCAGTTGAAGAAGACGTGGAAGTAGAAACAGAGGAAGATGATTCAGAATATCAGGATTTGCTGGCTTCTTTTTACTCCATCCGAAGTTTGAGAAATCCCGGAAAAAATGAAGAAACACAAAACCTTACAGCACTGGCCTGGAGACAATATGAAGACGTTGATACTGCAAGTTCTAAGGTGGCTGTTGACTCAGATCTGACAGTTACAAATGGTAGTAAATTGACAGAGTTCTTAAAAACTCGTATTGCTCCTCCTCTCCAAATTGAGGCTGAAACATTCCAGTCAAATTATACATCAGTCACAGCAGAAGAGTACGTACTTTTAGCTAGCGCAAGTGATGGAAAGCCTGACTTAATATTTGAGAATAGAAGCCAAAGCGATTATGCAGTAGATCATAGTAGTATGTCTGGAGGTGAACACTTGCTGAGCAATGGAGAAGCCCATGTGAGAGCTGCAGAAGAGCCTCTGACTGGTGGAAAGGACAGTAATTTTTTTACTGAAGAACATCAAGAAGAAAGCACAAGGAAAGGAAATAACAGCAGTAATAGTAAAAGGAAAAGGCGAAGCTCAGTGGCCATTAAATTTTACTCCGTCCAAAAGATGAAAGCCCTTCTAAATTACGTAAGAAATAAAAATATCTCCTTTTCTGACAAGACAAATATACCTAATTCCATGCAGCATACAGAGAACACATCCAGCATAGCCACTGTGGGGGATGGCCAGCATCTGAGTGATTATGATGATGATCTGGAAGAGGAAGAAACTAAGGGGGGCAATGCCATGCATGCTGGTAATTTGACACTTGAGTTGGAAGCCACTGTAGAAGAAAATGAGACTAATGCATCCAGCCTCTCTCAACTTGAGCTATCCAAAGATAAACAAACAGATTCTTTTTCTTTAGATCATACATGGGGCAATATAAGACCTAATTCAAGCCCTGCATTAGTGAAGAACTTTCTGGAAGCATCGTTGCCCAGGTCTGTGAAGTATTCATCTAAAATGACAGATGAGGAATGGAATTTGGTGTCTGCAAAGGGGAGTCAAAGACTGGAGGCAAATTTAGACAAATCTGTTAGTGGTAAGTTGAATTATAGAGGCAGAAATGGTACAATATTCCTGAATAAGAAGCATATGAAGAAGGATGAAGGATTCTCACGTCTAATGGGAGAAAAACATAAAGGCAGCCACATGCACCCACCTCTGAAAAGAAAGGAAGGAAACAAGAATGATACTTTGAATACATCCGGAACCTTTGTCAAGATCCGAAGGAAAAAAAAGGAATCTCGAAAAACTACTCAGTTTTTGAACCCAAGGAGTAAAAAGCCCGAGAAATTCACCAAACCTACTGAAGAGTTTGGCCGCGCACTGTTTCCGGGTGAGGCCAACCACATAACACTGCCATGTTGCACTAACACCACAGAGTCACCCAGTAAGTCCAACCATGGAGAATTGCCAGGTTATACCCAGCAACTTAAGCCATCCATTGTCATTGGGCTTCCCCATGAAAATGGAAACTATGAATACACTTCAGGAGAATATTACAGTGAAGATAGATCGGGTGATGAATATGAATACTATTATGTGAGCTTTGATGACCCATACATGACAGACCCAAAACTGAATGTCAATGAACGGCGTAACCCAGACAACATTGCTGAACATTACCTGCGTAGCAGAGGGAATGAGAGGAGATACTACATTGCAGCTAAGGAAGTCTGCTGGAACTATGCAGGACTTAAAAAAAGGTTTGGCTAACTCCTTTACTTTCATTTTGCACATTATTGACACTAGCAAAGTGTTGATTCTCATGCTGATGAATTTAAAAGCATCTGTAACCTGCGGTGTGATTTCAACATTTCAGTTACAGGACTCGAGGAATTTTCCATGGGAGGTTGGAAACCCCTTAGAATGACTTATAAGTAAGAGTAATGCAACTAAGAGCACTTTAAAGAAAAAAAAAATCTTTTGTAGTCTCACTAAAAGCAGTCTTTAAAACAGAAGTGGAAAAAAACCTCTGTCATTAATTTCCAGTTAGTTTTGGTGCTTGAATGACCTGTTCTACACCCTCCTCGAGTTCTTAAATTCTGTAGTAGAGACTGAACAAAGAGAACTCTTTGTATAAAGGTTTCCCAGGTATTAAACGGTGTGACTGATCTAATACAGAAAGGTTGTGCTTATAGGCAGCATGAAATTGCACCATTTCTAGCACTAGCAAGAAGTGGTTCTGGTGTTTCAGTTCTCTATTATAAAATTAGATATCAGCACTTACAAGACTGTAGCAGTGCAAAGTGCTTAATCGTACAGGTGATGGAGAATGCCTTACATTTAAAGTGAAAATACAGCTGGATGAATTATTGCAGTGTTGTTCCTAGTGTTTAGAGAAATCACAAAATGACAGGATCACAAAGCCTTACACTGGGGATTTTTGTTATATTTTTTGACAGTGTCTCCGTGCTGCAACAAAAAAAGTATATGTGACTCATGAAAGACTCCATACTAAAAGTTTATTATCTTGATTCAGCCAAATTAAGATCACTACTTACACTGCAATGCATAGAATTCCTAGTCATTTTTCATCCAAAAGCTGATGTGATTCTTGAATGAAGAAGACTAGCCATAACTTCAGTTTTCATCTGTCACTACAGAAAATTCAGCTCTGAAATATCTAATTTTTCAGGCTGAATTTCCAATATATTTGAATGAAATGTTTCCCATTTTTTTCATGTTCTCCAGCTTTACTTCTGCTTCATCTCAATCTGTGTAAATGGCACTTGCAAAAATGGCAGAAACCACAGAGTTTCTCTGCACGCTTGAAAAAGTAAAGAAATCCTTATGCTTAGAACTGCCTGCAGATCTCTCCCTAGTGAGGTTTGTTCTCAGCTGCTGTGATGTTTACGGTTCGAGTGAAGTTAACAGTCTATGGCATATACAGTCTCAGCATGTTAAAGAGCTGAAAAACAGCCTTTCTTTGCGTTAGATTACATGGATTTGGTATCTGTTTTTGCAGAAGTAGTAATGAGACAATTTTTATAGGGAATGATGTTTTATCAGAATAATGGAGTCCTAGTGCTTCTATTTCAAATCTAAATAATGCTTCAAGTGCCTAACAGCTAGTTTGTTCTTACCATCTCTGTTTTTACAAAGTGCAGATATAGCTGGATGTAGAACATGTTTCTGTTAGTCTCCCAAACTGTAGAACTAGAAGCAATTGAACAATGGAGGTTATGATTTTCAGAATCATCTGACATTTCTGTCAGAAATAACAATAAAAGAATAAACATTCTTTACATTTCTGTGTTTATTCTTTACGTTCTAAAATGTTGCTGTTGTATGAATACTAGACTTCATCAGGCCTATTTCCAGTTCACTGCGTGTTTTCTTTTGGGGGTTTCCTTTCAGTACGATGATGTATGACAAAATCTGTAAAGATGGCAGCACAAGAAAGGTGATTTTTCAAAGGTACACAGACAGTACCTTTACAATTCCTCAGGATGAAGGCGAATATGAAGAACATCTCGGCATCCTGGGACCAGTTATCCGGGCTGAAGTGAATGATGTAATCCTAGTAGGTCACTGTTTTTTCAATATATACACAAGATGGGATTGGTGATCTTACAGTGTGACATAGAATGGGTCTAAAAAATGCAACAGATTTTTAAAAGATGATAGAGGAAACACATTTTTCAGAGGTAGACATTGCACAGTGGACAAAAGAGCACAGTGATATGTTGTTTCATTGAAAGAGCAAGATTGTCTTTTTCCTACTTATTCACACTTTTGTTTTCCTTTCTTGTATTTCCCACCATTAAATATCAGTTCAAAAATTAGATTTAAGTTTAGCATTAAAAAGTTTTCTTAAACCCAAACTCCACTGAAATTATTACTTTTTATGTGAAAATGGATCATTTTTAAAAAGTATTTAGAAGATTTGTATTCAAGATGAAAATATACAAATACATATGTCCAAAACCTGTATTGTTTTCTGAGAACTTCTGCTCTAAGTGGATAGGTTAATTGTAAGACAAACAAGAATGGAGAGGAACTGTATTTCTAGTCATCCAAGAGTATATTTCCATTAGGAAGCACACTGATGTAGAGCATCCCTGCCTTCTTCACCCTTCTCCATCTATCTTCCAACGCACCAGCATGGATTACATAGAGCAGATCTCATACTTTTTCGCTTATTTCTGTGAGTGATGTACAGTAGGAACACACTGAGCTACATTAAAAATACAAGGAGGGAAGAGTCTATTTTAGCTTGCAAACATCATCTTTTAAAGGAGGTAAATATGGAATCTCCCTTTCCTTGTGCTTATCTGGGACAAGTGTGACTGACACATGCAGAAGTCTAATGTTACTATTTGGTTATCTTATGCCCTTTATTATGACCGTGCAGCTGAACATAAGTAGAAGCTCCCTATCCCACTGCTTGCTGTAAATAAGCATTCCCTGGAGTGAAGAGCGGCAGCAGGAGCCTGGACTCAGTAGAAGGCAGGGAGATGGACTCATGCTTCCCAATGTTTAATTATCAACCTGCATTGAAAAGTATGACACTGCATGGAGCTCTCAAAAGCTATCGTTACCAGCTTTGCTGTTGACTATGTGGCCTATGGTCATTATACAAATGTTGACCATGGTTTGAGGTTACTAGAAGGTATTACATAGGAGCTTTGGTTTAGGCCCAAATTTGCTCAACAGATTTTTTTTTCTTCTTTTTCTAGGTTCATTTTAAGAATCTGGCATCCAGACCATATTCCCTCCATGCCCATGGACTTTTTTATGAAAAGTCCTCTGAGGGAAGCACTTATGATGATGAGTCTAGTGATTGGTTTAAGGAAGATGATAAAGTTCAGCCAAATAGCAGCTATATATATGTATGGTATGCAAACAGGCGATCAGGACCACTGCAGCCAGGAGCAGCTTGTCGGTCCTGGGTCTACTACTCCGATGTAAATCTGGTAAGGAAATCAAAGTAGAAGTGATAGTGTTGCTGCAATTGGTCACATAATCATAGAGTTGTGAAGGGATCTCTTGATATTATCTAGTCCAATCTCCCCATGCCTGCTCTGGTATGATCAACTACAGCAAGTTGTCCGGGACTACATAGAGTCAGATTTTGAATATCTCCAAATGATGTTATCGTACAGATGTGGAAATGTAAGGTGCTGAGCACTTTTTAGATAGCTGGCCTGACTTTTGTGTGTGATGTTCCCATGTGAAATTTAATCTTTTATATTCAGTTTAAAGAGGATATAAACTGTTGATTAATTTAGATTAGGAAACACTAGTAGATTGAGGTGACTAAAGATACAGAGAACTAGAAATTCAGGTCCCTTCTGTTACATTTTTAGGACCTGCTGCCTTTCCATAGAATGTTTTTGGCATCTTTTAGGAAATCCATTCTTCTGTTTAATATGGGTTTACTACCTTGTAGGAGAAAGATATGCACTCAGGTTTGATTGGGCCAATACTGATCTGTGAAAAAGGAACCTTCAGTGCATCAAACAACAATGCAACGAACACCCGAGACTTTTTCCTGCTTTTTATGGTCTTTGATGAGGAAAAGAGTTGGTACTTTGACAAACGCTCTAGAAAGCCTTGTACTGAGAAGACCCAAGAGATGCAACAGTGCCACAAATTCTATGGTACTTATTTCTTTTTCTCAAGTATTTATTGAGGTAGCGGGAAAGGTGTTGCGGAAGGTATCTCAGCTCACTGTGCTTTTGAACAAATGTAAATCCTGCATGTCAGTGAATGTTTTTTTGCTGTTGTTGTTTTCCATTGTACCCGTAATAGTCATAGTTTTATAAGCAAAGATTAGCATTGACTGGAAAATTGTTGTTAAAATGCAGAAAGGATATTGACCTGAAACTTTCGAAAGGCTTTTCAATTTAAAACAAACAAAAAAGCATACTGAAAAAAAAAAACCCACCAAACCACTCTTTTCAGCAAGAGGCTATTACTCTGGAAAAGTGAATCTTTTTGCAAGAAATATAAAAATACAATAATTCAGCAAATTAACTAGTTCTGCTGAAAGAATTTTAAGCAGTTCTAGGACTTCATGTACTTCTGTGTGGATACAGAGATTTGTTTTATATGTAGAGTGGAGTAAGCGGCTAAGTGTTGAGAGGTAATCTTTTGTTCTCTTGGAAATAAAAGTTTTTTCAGTCATTACTGAAATTCTATGAAAATCTACCCAGTATATGAGCTGTCTTGAAGAATCTGATATTTGCATGCTGTGAATCATATAAGTAATCATATTTGAAATAGATGTGTTGAGAAGTTGGATATGCTTTTGAAAATGTGATCACTAAAATCATTTATTGATCAAAGGTATAAAATGAGGCAGAATACCCCCTTGTTCTCCTACCTGATAGACTGCAAGGAAACTGTGCTTAAACATTCTGGTGAGGTCCCTGGATTGCCTGAATCGATGGTACATAGATTGTAGTGTGTAGCACTTCAGACTGGAAAAAGTGATGTTTTTCCTGATTATATTAAATATTTCAATAAATACTTCATTAAATATTTGACTTATTTTAATAACTACTTTCCTGCATTTTTGAAGATCTGTTTTGTGAAGAGTTAACCATTCCAGCAATGTTTTTTTTCAGCCATTAATGGGATTACATACAATTTGCAAGGCCTGAGGATGTATGAAGGTGAACTCGTCCGATGGCATTTGCTAAATATGGGCATGCCAAAAGACATTCACGTTGTTCATTTTCATGGACAGACATTCGTAGAACAAATAGAGCGAAAGTACCAGCTTGGTACATACACACTCCTTCCAGGTAAGTATCAGAGTAAATTCTAAGAGTTGATCATTACAGTCATACCAATGTAAATGTGAACATAGAGAAATTTTTCTGGATCAAGCCGTAGTATGATCTCTGGTTTAACATGCAGCCTCACTAATGTCAACCTTATCATAACACTAACACTTCTGATACGTTTTTTTCTTCCATTTCTTTAAGGCTCATTTCAGACAGTTGAAATGAAGCCACAGAGACCTGGCTGGTGGCTTTTGGACACTGAAGTGGGGGAATATCAGCGAGCAGGAATGCAGGCATCCTATTTGGTTATAGAGAAAGGTACTGAATTAAGGTATATTTTTGGCTAGGGGAATCAAGCTATAAAGTCATCTCTGTCCTTTCAGGGTCACTGAAAATAAATGTGGGAGATTGCTCTGCAAAGGATCAAAATGTGCTTTCAAGGAGGGCATAGAGTGATTACTGTGAATTTATTCTATAAGAAAAAATATTCAGCCTTTAGCATACTAGCTTTGAATTCATTCTTTTTCTCACAGTGACCATTAGATTAATCAGTTGAAAGAAACTGCAGAGATTTATTTGACCTTCTCTGGGAAAAGAGTGGTGAAGTTACAGTATTATTCAGAATTGTTTTGAGCAATGCTGTCTTAGAACATTCCACCAAGATATACACTGGATCTAAGCCTTCCTTTTAACAACAAACTTACTGTGCTCTCCCCAGAGTGCAGGATTCCAATGGGTATGGCAAGTGGAGTTATACTTGATTCGCAAATCAACGCTTCACATCATATAGGTGAGTTAATAGTTGAAAAGGTCTGAGCACAATACTGAATATCACCAGTGAAGTGCTGCAGTTCCTTTTTTTTTTTTTTTTTTAAATCTAACAAGATCAGTTCAATAATGAATGACCTGTCAGGTTAAAAAGCTCTCCAGTTCTGCAGAGACTGTGACCTGTACTAGATAGCCCTCATCACTGAATTCAGACACTGTCATGGGTTCATGGGTCTTCTGTCAGCACCATAAGCCTGAGAGTCAAGCAGTCCTCTGTCAATAGCCTGCTGGATGACCTGGAACAAATCTAGCTTCTTATTTTTATCCTCTGGGTTCCCCATTTGAAAATCAACAGGAAGTGTTCAAAAAACTTGTGAGGTTTGCATGTGATATGAGCTGTCAAAGTGAAAAGTGCATTTGTATTGAAAGATTTGGGAAACTGGCATCCTGAATGATGACAGACTTTGCTTTACCAAGTTTATTTCTGATATGAAAACAGTATCATTTTCTAGAGAAATTGTTAGGATTCTACATAGACAGTGGTAAATGAAGGTGTATATGTGTTGCACAAACATGTAGAAACACATCCTTTCCCTTGAGATGACAAATAAATGACTTATTTCAGATAAGTTTTTGCCATGGATGTAATTTCATTTCTTCTATCATGCCCCACCACCCCTCCTGCCCCCACAGTATTATGGAGGCTTGAAAGCTGTTTCATATGTATTCAACATCAGTTGTTAACATGAAAACCTCTTTATGCATAGAGGAGCTCTCTACCATGAATATAGAGAATGTCTCTGATCCTGCTTGCAGCAAAAACTTATTTAGCAAACTCTAGACCCTGATCCCAAATCAGCAGAGTATATTACATACAAGGCTGTTATTTTTAAAGATACTCCTCTAAGTACAAAACTTAGTAGGGTAATGACTGATTTGTGGTTGCTGATAGTGTCCAAATTATCCCAGATTATAGTTTTGAAGTCTCTTCAGTTCCTTTTCCCCTTCTTCTTCCCC
>NC_034409.1:81560912-81591426 GCF_002078875.1 Numida meleagris
TTAAAGGAACCAATGCACTCCATTTTTTAAGCATATCTCTTTAAATTCTTTACTCATATGTTTTCTGTAGACTACTGGGAACCTAAGCTAGCCCGATTAAACAATTCTGGAACATACAATGCTTGGAGTACAACAATGACAGATGATCTCCCTTGGATTCAGGTATAGTACAATATGTGCTTGGCCATCATTGAATCTGGGCATGACCATACAATCCTATGTTGTGATTTTCTTGCAGCTTGTAATAGAAAATCAAGCTGCTCTTGCAGAGAAAACTGCTGGGGAAAACAGAGACTTTGTTTAGAGATGCCATAAGTTTCCTACTTCTTCTGGAGTTAACCCAGTCTGTAGTGCCGTTGAAGCTCAATGGCTCAACAGTCACCCTTACAATTTAGACTGAAACCATTTTGTAGGCAAATGAAGTCATTCTCTCCTACTTTTTTTTCTCTGTCTACCTAAGAGTATATATTTGTTTTTATGTACATTTGTTGGGTCATCATTTAAAGTGTAATACTCTCAAGTATTGCTTCAGATAGTTTTGGAGAATACTTATTTTTATTGGATGCTTCTATGTCCAGCTTGACACATCACAGGGAAATGAAGCTTATGTAATTATGGCTTCAAGCACTGTACTCTTCAGTTGCCTCACTTCAGTGTTTTTCTTCTATCTGATCACTTTTGCACCAGATGGCTAAGGTAAACCCATATCTATAATTTCTTTAAAATCTCATGAAAATGACCAGTTGAGGGAAGAGAGAGACTCAAACTAGTATTGCAGTGTAAGTTCGACAGGTAGCTGTTGTGTTTAGCTTGTTAACATTTGGCATGCTAGCAAGCTAGTGGAGGTGAAGTTGGGGAACTGTAAAAAATGTTGAGAAAGAAGTTGATAAGGGCTATAGTAATGAGAAGCTGAGGTTATTGCAAGAGGTCATGCAGAGATGTGGATGGAGGGCATATCCCAGAGAATCAGTTCCACTGCTGATAGGAGTATCTTGCTAATCTGTTCTTATGTGCTCAGTGTTTGGATCCAATATCAGAAGGAATGGGATGGCTTTCCATCTCTTCAGAATGTAAGATTCCTTTTCTCAGCCTGGATATCCAAAACAAGAGGCAGCTTATGAAAATGCAAGTCTTGAATTTCTCTATACTACTTTTGCCTATCTGCAAAATAGAGTTAGCACTTTTGCCTAGCACAGACACAGATATTTTGTAGAGCTTTTGTAGTGCTCTGGTGAACACTGGTAAAATGAACTCTGAAGCAAATACACATATAAAATTAAAGACTGTTCATTTGGACTCTGGAAACTGTTTTTATTCCTCCTGAGGGTGTTATATTGTGGGTACCAAAAAATCAGGGCTCAAAGCTACTCTGTAGGTGCCAAAGATTGCAACTTATTTCATCATGCAGTTCTGGCTTTAGAGACACTTGTTTTTCTGTTTCTAGGTGGACTTTCAAAGACAAGTTCTGTTAACTGGAATACAGACACAGGGTGCCAAGCATTTTTTAAAGTCCTTCTACGTCGAGAAGTTCTTTATTGTTTACAGCAAAGACAAACGAAAGTGGAACACTTTCAGAGGAGACAGCTCTCCAGCAGAAAAGGTTTGTTTGTGCAATAGGGATTGCAACAACCTAGGTAACCTCATTGAATGATACAGTGAGTTGATAACTTTATTTTATGTTAGAGATAATGGAAGAATTGGTGGTCTTCAGAGACTTTAATAATACAGCTTGAAACCTCAAAGAGCATTTACCAATCAAATTCAGACCAGAAGACAAATTGTAAGACAAACCTCCTAGAATGGGATTTAGGTTGTCCCTGTGGCCTTTCCTGTAGAGTATGTCTTCCTCACAAGCATCTCTTCCTACTTTTATTTCCTAAGCTCACATCAACTTTTTGAAACAGGCAGAAAGATGAACTAAAAATTAGACCTGATTTCATTTGAAGCCAAATTGAGCCTGTAGTAGGCATGTGTAACCACTGAGCTTATAGTAGGCATGTTTAACAAGTTTGGCTGTACCCTCTAAGAAGCTCCTTTTATACTCAAACACTCCAGTCCTACCAGATACAGTTTTCTTTGGTAGAACTCCCAAATCAAAAAACTTTCTCTTACCTCTCCTTTGGCCTCTTTTCCAACTGTTTTATATAGCACGTAGCAATGGGTTGCTTATCTGAACTGAGGCCTTTAGGTGCTTCCAAATGTGCTAAGATGGGACCATGAAATATTCCAAGTTGCCCTGCAACGTAGCATGTTCCATCACGGTGGATAGGGCTAATGGCAAAAAAAAGACTTTCATAACAGAGTAGGTTTTCAGCATCCAAGCTTGTGTTTGCATTAAATTAACTATATGTGGGTATTTTTTTTTTTAAATAGATTTTTGAAGGTAATTCTGATGCCTATGGTATAAAAGAGAACATCATTGATCCCCCTATTATTGCGAGATATATCAGGGTCTACCCAAAACAGGCCTACAATGAACCTACTCTTCGCATGGAGCTCCTTGGCTGTGAAGTAGATGGTAAGAATGGTTCATGTGATGGTGCTTCCTTTCTGGCTAATTTTTGAATTTGTACATTAAATGAAGCTAAAATTGAGAGTGTTCTCCATTCCAGCTTTGTCACTTAAACCATGGCTACTTGGTTGAACATAGCGCTTCTCTTAACAGGTTGCTCTTTGCCACTTGGAATGGAAAATGGAGAGATCAAGAATACTCAGATAACAGCCTCATCTGTTAAGACATCCTGGTTTAGCACCTGGGAGCCTTCCCTTGCTCGTCTCAATCGGAAAGGAAAGATAAATGCCTGGCGAGCCAAGGTAACAAGTGAAAAAGAGGGACAAGTATAGGACAGCTACTGCTAATAAATCTGTGCACTTGTGCTGCCTACACACTGTGCCCAGTGCCAAACATGATAGGTTACCTCACAACTCTTTAACAGTCTTGTGAGAAGAAAACCATTCAACTCTCACCAGAAAACTTGTTAAACTTTTGGCAACAGCAATTAAATCATATTTTGCAAAGATGGATGATGCCTTCTGATGCCTACAGCTCTTCCCTGCAGAAATCTCTCTCTTATTTCAGGAGGTGAATACAAGTTTGAATATTTGGCTCCATGGGGCTAAAGAAACCCTTCCTGGACTGGCTGGTAGGCAGAACAGTATAATGGATCTGAGGCTGCAGATCTTGTGTTCATTCTGCCCCCATTCTGCTGAATGACCTTCAGCAGGGCAGGTGAACTGCATCTGCAAAATGGAGCTGCATTTATTTATGAAGCACCTTCAGAGTTGCTGGCAGCAAGCATTTTCTATAAGTGTTTGGTAACAGTATTACGTACAGTGTACTTTTAAATTTGCTGGAGGCTACTGTTTTACATAAGAATTTATATTAATATTATATATTGTATTTTAACATTGGAGATAAATCTATATTATTGTGATGGGTTGACTTTGGCTTTCTGCCTGATGCCCATCAAGTCACTCTCACTCCCCTTCCTCAGCAGACTGGGGAGAAAAAGCTGTGAAAAAACTCATGGATTGAGATAAGGGCAGGGAGGATATTCACCAGTTATTGTCTCAAGGTACAACGCTTGACATTGGGAAGGTTAATTTAATTTATTGCCAATTCATTACAGAGTAGGACAATAAGAACGGCAACAAGCTAAAAACACCTTTCCCCCCACTTCTTCCCAGGCTCAGCTTCACTTCTGACTCTCCTGCCTCCTCCTTGCCAAGTGGCACTTGGTGACTGGGGGCTGTGGTCAGTGCACAAGCTTTATCTTTGCTGCTTCTTCCTCTGCTCCATGCATGGGTCCTTTTCACAAGGTGCAGTCATCTAGGAGTAGATTGCTCCAATGTAGGTTTTCCACAAGCTTTAGTTCCTGCCAGAAAACCTGCTCCAGTGTGGACACCTCTCCATGGGCTGCAGTTCCTGCCAGGAGCCTGTTCATGTGTGGGCTCTCCTTGGGCTGCACCTTTGTTGGGGGGATGTCCATCTGCTGTAGTGTGGATCCCTCCATGGTCTGCAGTGTGGGTGTCTGCTCATAGCACATGATAGGCTGCAGGGGACAGCCTGCTTCATCATGATCTTCTCCGTGGGCTGCAGTGAGATTTCCTCCTCTCCTTCACTGACCTGGGTGTCTGCAAAGTTGTTCCTCTCACATTTTTCTTATCCTTCTCTTTCATAGATGCTGCATGTTTTTTATCCTTTCCTAAAAATATGGTATCACAGAGAGACAACCAGCATTGTTGATGGGCTTAGCTTTGGCCAGCAGTGGGTCCAGCTGGAATTGGCTCTATCCAGTGTGGAGCAGACAGTTCCTGGTCTCATCTCACAGAAACCACCTCCACAGTTCCCTTTTATCAAAACCTTGCCACATAAACCTAATAGTTATTTTTCATTATGTATTGAAAATAATGTGAAAATCTTAAGATACCAAATACCCCACCTGCAATGAAGAAGTTAACTGTAGTGGCCACAAAGTGCGCTTATGACTTTTGTTTTAGCTTTACTATTCTTTTCCTCTTTGCAGTTTTGATATGATCTTAACTACATAGGTTGCTCTGAAAGTAATACGTCCTATTTATTACCATGGAAAGTACAACAGATAGAAAGAGTACAATAACACTATTTGATAGAGCAAATTCTCAGCTACAAACCAATATATGCATTTTTTCCAGCGACAAACCACACGCCACACTTGTAAAAACCTGCACCAGCGGAGGTGACCCTATGTCACTTTCCAGTTGGAGGAATTCAGTTACACACCTTTGCTTAATCCACACTTCCACATCAGATGCCATTCTGTCAGACTGCCCCTGTGCTGCCATCTGTCACACAACAAAAACATGAAATGGAACGCTGGTGGGAAGGTTCAGCCTCTACTGCCGTACCACCAACATTGGCCTCTGACGACATGGGCCAACATAATAAAATAGGAGGCATTACTTTCAGAGCAGGCCTCGTATCCTTAAACAGGAATTTTCACTTAAGCAAATGAAGAGAGAGACCTGTTTTCTAATGATAACCCTTTTTATCAATTACAGTCAAACAACAACCAACAGTGGCTGCAAATTGATCTCCTCACAATTAAGAAGATAACTGCTATTGCTACCCAGGGGGTCAAGTCTGTATCAGCCGAAAACTTTGTGAAAACCTATGTTATTCTCTACAGCAACCAAGGCTCAGAGTGGAAATCCTATACAGAGGGTTCAGCCTCAGTGGCAAAGGTATCATCTTCAGTTCAGACAATTCTGTCATTGCTTGATCTCAGATTCTGAGCACAGTCAGGGCCCAAAGACAGAGCACTCAGCCAAAAAGATATTCTCCTAGGACTTTAAAATGTTAGGGAGCTGGGGTTACTGAGATAACTTCACAATATCAGTCTGATTTTTCATAGTACTTTACAGTAATAAAGGGGAAGAACACCAAATCCGCAGAGAATGCAGTCAACGTTGTGATAAAAGGAACTGATGCTATACGTAAAGGAGGACATTTCATTTCAATGCACAAGGCCACTTAATCTTGATGAACAAAGGATTTCCAAGGGCCTCTTTCCAGCTTTTTTAATTTTTGCCTTTATTCTGTGATTTAAATCAATGAGCAGTTATGTGTAACAGAGCTGGAGAGCTCTGAATACCCAAGAGCAGGTGAAATACTTTATATTATTACCCATATCACTTTACACCAACCTGGACCATGAGGGCAGGTGGAGGTAAAATAAGGGAAATTTGGTTTTGTAATCCATTCAAATTAGAATGGAACATTTTGTGATGTGAATGGACGCAGAGGTGGTTCAGATGCTGATGGCCTGAAATAGCTTCAACCCAGCATATCAAGAGGAAACTGCATTTTGCATAAAATCAGCAGCGAGCTAGTCCATCTGCTCTGGACAGCTGATACAATGGCTTAGAACCATTTTAAAAGGAAAAAGAAAAAAAAAACAGCTTATTTTAAAGTGCTGCCTTTTACCTAATGGTGTATTCTGTGTTTGCAGGTTTTCCCTGGTAATGAAAACAGCAGTGGGCACGTCAAGCATTTCTTCAACCCACCTATCCTGTCCAGGTTTATCCGCATTGTTCCAAAAACATGGTATAATGGTATCGCCCTTCGGGTGGAACTCTTTGGCTGTGATTTTGGTGGGGATCTGACTGCAAAAAGAACTGACAAGTCTGGGAGCTCTTAGCCTTTCTGCAATCATCACACAGAGCAACTTTTTAAAAAACAAAAACAAAAAAAACTTTAAAGTGATCATACTTAATAGTTTAGATGTGCTTCATCAAAGGATGTAATGCGCTGCCAACAAGAACCGAGAGAGAGTTCTTTGGCAGGCATTCCATTCCTATAAATACACACTTCGGAAAGAAGCTTCTTTTCTCTGGAAATGAATAGCAGTCCTTTCTATTTTATATATTGCTTCTTCATCTTAACGAGTACACTGTCTTGCTTTGTACTTAATTTTATATCTTAAAACATTTGCAATACTTCTGCAGTGGAGAGGAATAATAGAAAGCTGCAGGTGGATGTTCTCCATGGATAGGGCTGAGAGGGAAAACTAGTGCAGACATGGAGCTGTCATGCTGCATTCCAGCAATGCCTCAATAAGAAATTATTGTAGAGGATGGCCTCACCTCCACATGTCTTTCATCTACGTTCTGACAAAGGTAGAAAGCATACCGGCATCAAGGTATATGTATCTTCTCTTCTTTGTGAACATGGGTTCACATTATTGATTTGGTTCTTACACAGCAAGCACACTGGAAATGCTGTGGATTTTGGATAACATTTTATCTTCAATGCCCGGGTAAGGGGAGGGATAGCCAGCAATATCTCTTGCCCAAAAATGAGAAGGGAAGTGATTTAACTGAGATTTTGATTGTTCACGGAAGGGTGGAATCCAAGAGAAAATTCAGAATTCCTGACTTTGAGTCCCTTTCAAACTTTTAGATCAGAGGGAGGGAATATGGAGTTCCCTGGAATAGGAAGTCATTGAGAACACAACACGGTAGAGGCAGAGGAGGATTAAATAAAACTGGTAATAAACACCCGCATCTTATTTACCATTTAGCCCTGACAGTGTTTTCACTAGCAGTGCTTCTCTTCTGCATAGAGCGTATGTGCATTTCTCACAGGATGTCTACATTTAGCTACAACACCTACGCAGCCCATGAACTTATCATTCCAGCAGAGATTTAGCTAAGCTTTCTGTAGTGTCATTGGATTCTGTCCTGCAAATTAATTGCAGAACCTGCATTTATCACATGGTTTCCTTGAGAAGTGTGGAATTTTTGAAGTTGTTTGTTTTTGAGCCTCATATGGTGTTATCCAACTTACTTCAGTAGTTTTTCAAGTCTTGTATCTTACCGTGCATTTCAAAATAAGGATGTAGGGTAGGAGTGTAATTTTTTTTTCTTTTTAACTGTCAAAAACTGTTGTCATTTTTCACTGAAAATAAAGATACTACTGTAGCATCAAAAACATCAACATGTTAATTTGTATATTTGCCTTTACATCTTTGACAATAATTAGTGAAATTTCCATCACAGAAGTAAAATTTTCTGCTGAATGGGAAATTTCAGTGCTAATTAAAATTAACTTCAAACTGTGAAACAGTATGAATTCAGTTTATATTATGTATTAATTCAGTATAATTCTTTCATCTTAAAAGATTGGTTTATTAATATTTTGTGACGATGCTTAATTTATTTTCATTTGATACATCTGCTGAATTGCATCACAAGCCATATTCATTTAGAAGAAAAAAAATTTAACTTTGGAGACACTTTTTACCCTAGAATATAAATAATAAATGCTTGCGAAGTTTGGTAGAACAAGAATTTTGTGTGATGAGTACCAAACAATCTCTGTTTGGGGTTGGCCTCTTCTCCAAGGTAACAGCAATAGGACGAGAGGTAATGGCCTTAAGTTGCTCCAAGGGAGGTTCAGGTTGGATATTAGGAAACATTTCTTTTTGGAAAAAGTAGTGAGGCATTGGCACAGGCTGCCCAGGGAGGTGGTGGAGTCACCGTCCCTGGAGGTGTTCAAGAGCTGTGTGGAGGTGGCACTGAGGGATGTGGTCAGTGTGCATGGTGGGGATGGGCTGATGGTTGGACTAGGTGATCTTAGTGGTCTTTTCCAACCTTAACGATTATGATTTAAGAAGGCTGTGTTCTTAAAGGTTCTAAGTAAGTAATTATTTTATGTGAAGTTAGACAAGTGGAGGATGCAGGAGCAGGACTCCATACATCTGCATTGGTTTTCCAAGTTGGAAGCTCTGCTTCTGCTTGCTAACAGATGGGACTTTGGTCAGTTTGAGCCAGCTATCCTGGTTGTCCTCTCCCAACCTCTTGTGCACCCCCAGCCTACAAGCTGGAGGGACAGAGTGGAAAAAATAGAAGACCTTGACACTGTGCAAATAGCTAAATGATTGTCAACATTGTTTTAGTCACAAATCCGAAACGCAGCACTGTCCCTGAAGAAAATCAGCTATGTCCCTGCAAGACCCAGTACGATCTCCACTCCTTATTCCATACCATTTACATCGCTCTCAGCTCTTACACTATGCAATGCATCTTCAAGATCCTCACTAACCACCACCTCGCTTCTCATCCTTTGATGCGTACACAGATATTATTCCCTTAGCCTATGGTTCGCTCCTGTGAAACATCCATCGAGTTCATAGTCCATGGCTGGGGTTCCATTTGCTAAGGTCGTTGCTCGGGAGGGGAGAAGTGTTGTGTTGAGTTACTGGAGTTCCAGCACGTCCAGCACAGAAGCAGTGCCCAGGCTATCTGCCAGCCTGGGTACGTAGCCAGTGCAGTTATCAAAATGTTCCTAGGCACAGCAGAGTAAGGTGATAAGCGCACTGAACAGCAAAAGCTGAAAACAGTCACTCACCAGTACTAGACTCTAATAAACCTTAAGGCTCAGGACCCTGCCAGTTAACAGTTAAACAGCTCAAATATCAATAAATCCTCTGGCACACTGATCAAATCTGTCATTATCTCAAACCCCTTTTTGGGCACCAAAAAGGACCGTGGCAGGGTGATTCCAGCCAGTAGGGAAATCCCCACCCATTCGCTTGCTCACTCCCTCTGTCAAAAGGGAAAAAAGCAGGAAACATTTGTGGATCAACATAAAAACAGTTTAATAAGCAAAGCAAAGTAAGGGATTAATTCACTACTTCCCATTGGTGGGCAGAAATCCAGCCACTTCCTGGAAATTAGGGCCTCAGTATGCCAAATCCCATGACCTTGAATGTCCCACCTTCCTCATGCTCCCACCTGGCTCTTACAGCTGAGCATGATGCCATGTAGCACAGAATATCCCCGTGCTTAGTTTGCACCAGCTGCTGTGGTGTGTCCTCTCAGCCTCTCACCTGCCTGCTCCCCGCAGGCCAGAATGGAAACAGAGAAGGCCTTAGCACTGTGCAAACAGTTCAGCAATAGCTAAACCATGGGTGCCTTGTTAATATGGTTTTAGTCACAGATACAAATCAAAGCACCTGGGGGTTACTGTGAAGAAAATTAACTCCATCCTAGTGAGACAAATTACACAGAGTATTTCCATACGCAAACGGGGACAAATTCCTCCTGTTCACAGGAAGGGAGATGTGAAAACATGCCCACATGGGATCTGCCAAACCAAACTGAAGGTGATCTATGTTTAGTGAACACTTAGGTGCTGGAAAACAAAGAGGTTTCATCACCTGTACAAAGCATCCAGCTTAGATTGAATCTGCCAGGGCTTTGGAAGATGTATAATCAAAATGGTCAGACTTGCACCACCTTCTACACACCATGGAATGAATCCTGTGTATATTGAAATTAATTGCAAAATACTGAAGGGGAGCAAGAATTCCTGCAGTTCTCTCAAAATAAAGATGTGCATTAGAACACAAAACAAACAAGCTCTTTTGGACTAAGGCAGAAATGTAGTGCCGGGGCTGGGAGTAGTTGCACCTCACCAATAGTGTTTCCACTCCGTCTGGGGGATGCCTTGCACTGCCCTCCTGATCCAAATCCCCAGAGTTAACTGCCTGTAGCCTCAAATGAATGATAGCAGAATTGCTGCCCTTTAATGCTTGTTCCAGCTTCCAGGAGGCTTTGGGGGCCCCAAAGCATCTCCAGACGGTGGTATAGGGATAGCAGCGCACAAATCCCCATGCTTTTCTCACTAGATGCCACTAAGTGTTCCCTTTTGTTTTCCAGAGGCAGTGGCTGTACTATGTCAAGCAGAAATTGTAAAACTGGTTGTGGAAGTGAGGTTGATGTATGCATAAACATGGCTGAGCAGCTCTGAAGAAGTTACTGACAGCAGCACCGCAGTAGCTCTTCTTTCAGACCCAGATGCGTGAGCCCAGTATTCAGGCAGGTTTGTACAGGCTGAAAAGTCTCGAGCCGATTCAGGCAGTAGAGCACCCTTCCTGCTTATAGAACAGATGAAGGCTCCGTTTTTGCTGGTTCATTGCTGGCAGTTCTGGCCATGCCGCGTGCACTGTGAGGCAGCGGGACTGCAGCTGAGCCAGCTCACCTCCACCAAGGTGTCCTGTTTGCCGAGTGGGTGGTTCCCTCCACAACACAGGCAGAGCAAGGCCTAGTGGGAATACAAAGCTGCACATTACGCAGGGATCACAGTCAACATGGGTTGTCTATCTGCGTTCACTCTCCTGTAAACCTCCCGAGATGTGCATGAAAATAGATGCAAAGGTGGATCTGGGCTTTGGGGCACTTTACGTATTAGGGATATCACTGAGCACGCGTGGCAAAAGTAAGGCATGCACGTTCGAGGTGCCAACAAAACGCTATGGAAAAAGTCTCAGGTAGGAATCTGGCAGATGTCCAGCCTTCAGCAGCACCCTGATACAGCTGTGAGCACAGGTGGCTTAACCAGCATTTCAGGACTGTGCCAAGGGGCAAAATGATGGATTGTGACTTCGTACGCGGTGACGTGCACGAGGTGCATTTCTGACAGGAAAAGATCTTTTGGAGACAAACCTGGAGGAGGAAGGTAAGGGCTGTGCCCATGCACACATACATGTGAGGAAGGACTGCTTATTAACATGTTTATCACCACAGAAATGAGATGCAGCACTATCCTGGGGTGACCAACTGCTGCTTCCTATTAGTGAGTCATTCATTCCACATAGTGAGCATTGGATGTTCCTCTTCTTGCTCTCACTCCTTTATTTTCTTAAGTTTATTCATGCTCGCTGTATCTCATCCACCCATTTTATCCACCCACACTTTCCTATCATTACTGTGCTCCATTCTCCATTTGTTTGTTACGCCCAGTGTTTGCATTATGCTTTAATTACAGTAATGTCCATCTTGGAATTTCGTGTAACATTTTCCAAAATGGGCCATGGAATCATTCTCAGGGATCCTGGGAACATCTGTGACACCATTCCTAATAGGAGAAATGCTATGTTGAGCCCGCTGTGACCTAGGTATGTCTGAAGGCACAAATTCAGAACGGCCCACATGCTTCAACATTTAATGAAAGCACTGGGTTTGTTCTAACTCCGCTTGATCCACTGCTTGCTTTTTCAGCATTCACCATGAAAATTTGCACACCGGTGTCCCCATCTGCAGCAGACTTAAGTGACTTTTCACTTTTTTTCCCTGCAGCTGATTGAAAAACATTTCAAAATTGTTCTGCCCAAAATGGAAATGCGTATTGCTGCACAACACGATCCATCGTAGACTAAGGGTTAATCTGATATCCTGTGGCAATTGATTCCTCAGTGATTTCCCCATGCACGGCTTTCAGGATATGTGCTGCCTACTAGTCTTGTTGAACACAAGATCGAGCAAGTATGAAACTTGGAGGTGATGAACACAGCACTGGAGGAGACACATGGTGGAATGATGTGATCATTAAGGCACAAGCTACGGGCAAAAAGCAGTGACGTTTCAGAAAAATTAAAAATAAGATGAATGTGCATGAGACTAGAGTACTAAAATATCTTGGACTTCCTGACTGTGTTATAGTAAAACAGAAGCAGAAAATATTTGTCATTGTTACCCACAACAGAAATGGGCTGTTGGATTGTTTTAGTGAGGGACCTTTTGCAGTTCAAAGGTATTGATCAGATTATAGCAAAATTGGTACGGCAGTGGTTGTTGAGCCTCGTTTCATTTCTCTAAGAATTGCAACATTCCTGCAGGAGTTTTCTGGCTCTCAAAAAGCCAGAATGACTCTAAAATTGCCATGGCATTGAAAGAATATCCTAGTGGAATTTGTACAATCTTATTTTTTGAATGCCAGTGGGTGCCATTTTTTCTGCATGAAGGAATTCAGTGTCGCATCTTTGCTTCATCCACATTTCCATGTCAGACGCCATTCTGTCAGACTGCCCCTCTGCTGCCATCTGTCACACGGCAACAATATGTAAGGGAATATTGGTGGGAAGGTTCCACCTCTACTGCTGTACTACCAACATACACCTCTGATGTTGTGAACAACGTCATAAAATAGGAGGCATTACTTTCAGAGCAGCCCTTATTAGATATATAGTTAATATATATAAGTAACAAAACTTATGTTAATTTTTAATTTACAGCATGTCAAAAAAAGAGAGCAAAAAAAGCATAAAACTAGTGGGATTTGTGACCTTGTTTTTGTGAAACCAGCACATCGGGCTGGTTCGATGGCAATGGCTGCAGTCCTCAGTGAGGTCTCAAGGTGTTTGTCAGAGATTTTTGATGAAATTTTACTCTTCCTGTGCTTCATTGTGTGGGCCGTGGACTGTGGGTGGGACATGCCTGCTCTAGGTGTTGCTATTTTGGAAAGGACCGAGGCCACTCATCAGGTCCTGCAAGTAGCCTAGAAGCTGTGGGAACTGTTGCCCCTAAGCAGGATGCGCCATGGGACCCCCAAGGTTTTTGTCGTTCCCCCCATCTCTGCTTGGCATGAAGCAATGACCCTGATCAGTACACAGATGCACAGCACTTTGCTCCAGCAGGCCATTGCTTCTACCTACATGCCAACAGTGCAGAGGGGATGCTAAGAGATAAGTGAGAAGGAACCATGTGTTTGTTTCTCTTCCACTTTCTCACTGCAATTTGTATATAGGTCATTGTTTTGTCTCGTTTCACTCTAACCATGCTCTTTTCTGAGGGAAGCAATTCCTTGCAGATGGCCGTGGTGGATACCAGTATTAACAAGACCTGATTTGATCTATTTAGCGTTCTACTTCAAGTTAAAGTATAACAAAATGGCAGCTGTCATCTTTTTCTTTTTTTTCTAATATACCTGCAAATAAAAGAGGATATGAAGGTGCTGAGAAGCAATGGCCTGAGGGCAAATGAAAGAAAATTTTACCAAATTTGGAAGACAGCCAGCAGACCACTGATACCAGACAGTACAGGACCAAGATGTTTAGCTGGGTTTTACACAGCTAAGTATTCTTCTTGACCTAGAATCTTTTGTAGCTATATCTATTCAGCTATAACGCTGGAGATAGTAATGAAAACCTGCAGTTCAAGGAATCTATTCCAGAGCCAAGAAGAACCTGTTCTCTCTTGCCCACCAGTGCATAGCCAGATGCCTTATGAGGGTTTTGTTTCACATCTTCATGCACTGAGCCCCAGCTAGGGGGCAGATAGGCAATGGCAGAGGTGAGAGGTCCTTGTGTGAACTTTCTATGGCATCAGCTAGTTTGGGGAACAAACTGTAGGTAAACAGAGCAGGAAGCCACAGCAGTGGTAGCAGTGTGGTGGAGATCAAGGGAATGCAGCACAGGGTGAGGTGAAGTAGGTGGATAGTAAAACAGTGTGGGATAGATCAAGTAGCAGAGCAGCAAACAGTTTAGAGGAGGACTGGCAAAGCTTTAAGAACAGCAGTCCTACGCGATGCTTTATATAATTGCTTTGAATGTAATAGCTTCATTTTCTTCTCTTGTCTAGTATTTCTGGCTGGACAACAAGGTAATGCTGTTATCGAACCACAGGAGTGCTTCCAGCTAAAGAGAAAAAAGTGGTGGAGATCATTAACGGAAGGAAAGAAAGCACAGCGCAGCACAGAGGAGAGCAGCACAGTGCAGGGCGGCAGGTAGAGGTCCTATTTGTTGAGCTGGTTTCCAGGGAAGGCTTGTGCCTACCCTTGGAGAAGGGGGAGGTGGGGAGGTATTGGGGTAGAGTGGCACTTGGGAGGACTCCAATAGTAACACGCTGAGTGAGTTTTCCTTCTGTCCATACACAAGAGGGGCATCAGTCTTCCTTTCAGTCATCAGTTCTGAATGCGTTTGCAAGTTGCACAACCAGGGGGGCTCCCACTTACACCATTCAGGCATGGGATGTGGTGTTCAATCTGAACAGTGAATTCTAGTGTCTCGGTTATCGCTGTTTTGTATAAATCTTTTCCTGAACGGATGTATTTTTCTGCTAAATTCTCATGGGGCAGATGAACAGTTTTTGCACGGTTTTCTCCATCCCCTCCTCTCTCCCGAATTTCCCCTCCTTTCCCCTGCCCGCTCCGACCCCAACCACCTCCCCACTCCAGCTCGCTAGCCCAGTTCCCTGCGTCCCCACCCACCCGCGACACACGCCTCCGGAACCCCAGAGGCCGGCTGCACCGCACCCGCTCGTGCACGCCCCCACACGTGCCCTTCTCCCGCCACCAGTCCTCCCACCTCCCGCTTCCCATTGGTCGGTCTGCCCGGGAGGAGGAGATTTCGCCCAATGAAAGGGCGGCACGCAGTCCCGCCTCCCAAGCGCCAGCGAATGGGCTTTAAGAGCCGCGCGGCGGGCCAGGGACTGGAGGTGCCTTTGGGGCGGGAGGTGACCTCTCAGCGTCCGGAGCCGGCATGGCGGGGCCGCGGGGGGCCCGGCCCGCGAGGAGTGGCCCCGGCTGCTGCTGGGCTCTGCCCACCGGGCTGCTGTGTGCTTACGGCTTCTTCTGCAGCGTGCGGCCCTCGGAGCCCTTTCTCACCCGGTATCTGCTGGAGCCGCACAGAAACCTCTCCGAGACGCAGGTACTGGAATGCCCGGCACCGGGTGCCCGCTCTTTATTTCCCTTCGCCGTCGGGTGACCGCCGTCTCTTTTCCCCGCCCTCCCCTCCCTCCTCAGGTGTTCAACGAGATCTACCCGGTGTGGACGTACTCGTACCTGGCGCTGCTGTTCCCCGTGTTCTTGGCCACAGACTACCTGCGCTACAAGCCCGTGGTGTTGCTGCAGGGCCTGAGCCTCATCGTCACCTGGTTCTTGCTGCTCTATGCCCAGGGGTTGCGTGCCTTCCAGCTCCTCGAGTTCTTCTATGGAATGGGCACCGCCACTGACATTGCCTACTACTCCTATATCTACAGCGTGGTGGATGTGAACCTGTACCGCAAAGTTACCAGCTACTGCCGCAGTGCCACGCTGGTGGGCTACACGGTGGGCTCTGTGTGTGGGCAGCTCCTCATGTCCCTGGCAGAGTGGTCCCTCTTCAGCCTCAATGTCATCTCCTTAACCTCCATCTCCATTGCCTTTGGCACGGCGTGGTTCCTGCCGATGCCGCGGAAAAGCCTTTTCTTCCACCATGCTGCCACTCAGCCCTTCAGCGTGGAGATGAAGGTCATGGACTGCAAGAACGGGGCGGTCGTGCAGGATCAGCCCGGTGTGCCAAGGGTGCCTGGATGGGAGGATGAGGTCAAGATGCCCTTAAACAGGGAGGGACGTTCAGCAGAGAAAAAGGTGAGGTGCATCCGCTGTGTGTGTTTGTGTATGCATGTGTCCGTAGGCGCACAGCAGTGGAGATGCAATATCCAACAGCAAAAAGTATCCCTTCACCTATCCCACTTCCTTAGTTATGGCACAAGAAAATCTCAGTTTCCTCTCTCTGACAGAGCTCAGTAGGCTGCTCCTTGATTTTTCTGAAGTCACTCTGCACCTATCACAGGGCTTTAGTTAGAGCTCCCTGGCTGTCAAATTCCTGTCCAACGTGACAGGGTGTATCTCAGAGGGCGCTGAAAGTTCTGTGCTTGTCCGAGTGCTGTGTGCGCTTCTAGGTATGGCTGTGAATCTCAGAGGAAAAAAACAGATCTTCCTGCACCTGTGTCTTGAACACATTTGTTCCTTTGAGTGTTGTGCAAACTGCAGCAGTAAGCTGTGTAGCAGTTGGATTCTGTCTTATGATCCTGGAAGGGAACTGCTCCAGGAAGGAGGCTGTAGTAGTCCTGGAGAGCATTTATAGACTGATGCTGGGAATTTATAGGAGCAGCAGAAATACAGATAAAGTGTAAGAAGTTCTTCTGGTGTTCAGTTTAATGCATCTTAGTTGCACACCACGGTTGATGCCAGCAGTGCCTCAGCTTCAGTGGGCCTGTGACCTCCAGCACAGTCAGCGGGGGGCTCCCAGCTGCTGCAGGCTGTTACACAGATGTGTTGCAGCTGGGTGAGATGTGTGCGAACCTGTGGTGGCCCAGGGTGGGCCTGGGGCCCTGTGGAGAGCTGGTGCTGCACTCAGCTATGAGAAGTCATGCTTCTCCAAGAAAAAGGCACAAGGTAGGCATGTCAGCTGCTTTAAGCAGATGATGTGTGATTCATCCTAGCAAGCAAGCCAGTCCCTTGAGTAAGGGAATTGGATTTGTATTTACTTAATTTTAAGATGAGTTGTGTTATTCCTGTGTGTGTCAGGGCTGGGATTTGCTTGCTGACACGGGGGCTTGGTGCCCCAGCAGCCAGGCAGCTGTGATTGGGGCACGACCTGTGCATACCCCATTGCTGAGATGGCAAGGGGAAAATGAAACTCTGGATACAGTCTTTTTGTTTTCCTTCCTTAAAGGAGGGATGCGTGTATCTTTATTTTGCTCTGCCTTCTGTTGGAAAGGAAGTGTAGCAGCATGGCACCTCAGTGTGGTTTGCACATGCTTCTGCAGATTTCCTGCTTTTAGGGCAGGAGTGGCTTTGCTGAGGAGATTAAAAGCAGAAGTACATTTATCCATGTTCTACTTGCCTGAGTATTTGTTAAACAGGACTGAAATTCAGTAACAATGAAGGGATTAATATCACCTCTCTGCCCCTTCTGTTTATCTGGCTCCCACCCCCCACTGCCAGGGACAGGGCTGCTCCAGAACTAATGCTGAGGGTGTGGGGGTGGGAATTCAGCACCGACTTGGGGTTGGGTCACACCAGGTGCCAAAATCTGAGAGGCACTGCTGCCTGGCTGCAGCCTTAATTAAGGTAATGGCAACCACATTTGATAAATGACATTATGTGCACAACCAGTAATGTACTGAAGCACTGCCGGGGGGGGGGGGCAGGCCAATGAGGCCCATCCTGCTTATTGGGCACAAGCCTGTGTCAACCTTGAGAATCAAAGTCTGCAGCGTGTGACGGTCACTGCCACTAGTTTTCCTGCACCTAAACTCATGCTTTGTGTAGATGCTGACCTCTTCCCACATTGTTCTGATGGATTTTGCAGAAGTAGCATCTGTGCGGAGAGTAAGCATCTTGCCTTTGGCAAAGCATTGAAGGGACCGTGTGCTATTAAATAAAGGTGCTCAGAAATTGGTGGTACTTCGAGAGTACCGAGAGTGGAAAGGGGGAGCTCAGGGCAGAGTGAGACCACAGCCTTTATTGGGGATTTCAGCGGAGATGGCTCAAAATGAGACTTGTGGTTTGAGGGGAGCAATGCTGTGCCGTAGTTCTGTGTGCGGGAGCTCACACCTACAGGTTTCCCTGCAGGGAGTTTCAGCTCATAGAGGCTGGAGATGCAGCTGTGATCAGGGTCTTGGCTGAATCATGTCCCATGTGAAGTAACTGGCTCAGACTGACATTTAAAGGGTGGACTTTGTAGCCAGAGCTTCCTGCAGACAAAGTGAACGTGTGCTTGCTTCCTCTGCTGATTTGGCACAAAGTGGTGAGGAACCACTAAGACTGATTACTTAAAATTTTTTTCAGTCCACTTTGTGGGTCTATTCTTCCTTCTTCTCTGTTTTGTGTTCTTTCTAGAAAGATCTGGAAGAGAAAGGTTCACTCCTGCCTCATCCCCATTGTCAAAGCGCTTCTATGTGCAAGAATTGTCATTTGTGATGGTTTCTGATGGAAGGACCTTTCATTCTCTTCAGATCCTCAGACAATACCTCTCTTCTAAGAGCACTGACAAACATTAACAGGGATGGAGAGTGGTGCAGTGATACTGCTTCTTTGAATAATTAACCCCTGAATGCTAGTACTAAGGAAAACTGACTTGCATTTGTGGGGGAAAAAGGCTTTTAAAAATACTGTTACTTGGACTCTTTCCACGCTGATCCAAATTCAGTCAGACTTGGTAGGATTTAATAAATGAGGTGTCAGTGATGCTTTTGCCTTTGATTGGAATGACTGACTTCTGATTCTGTTCCGTCAAAGTGGATATTGTCCCGCATCTCTTCTCTCTGGTACCTGTCAGTCACTCATGTAGCACTTCTGGTAACCAACAGTTATGGCTCTGCAATGACAGCCAGGGATGGGGAGAGAGGGTGCTTGTGACTAAGCCCTTCCCTCCCATGTAAGGGATCAGCCCTGGTTAGGGCAGGGACCAGCTGCTGGGACCTCTGTGAGATGGAGAAACCTTGTTTGTTGCTTGGTGCAACTCTGTGTCTTAAAGTGGTTCTGTTACTCATCAATGACCAGACCTCTTGGAAGCTGTAATTTTGTGGAGCAGGGTGAAGTATTTATAAATAGAGACTAACATTTCTCTTCCCATCTCCCTCCGATTTATGCAGGAGCAGAAAGTAGATGCCTTAAAAGTGCTCAAGGATCTCTGGCGGGACTTCCTGCAGTGCTATTCCTCTCGGACCATGCTGTGCTGGTCAGTCTGGTGGGCACTGTCTACCTGTGGCTACTTCCAGGTCATCAACTATGCTCAGGGCCTGTGGGAGATGGTGCTGTCTTCTCACAGCACAAAGATCTACAATGGTGGTGTGGAGGCGGCCTCAACGCTGCTAGGTAAGCTGCTCACGCAACTCCTGCTCTGCTGTGAGAAATGCCTTGTGTCCCTCAGTGTCACCAAAGCACATTCTGGAGGTGTCTTATATTCCCCCATGTGTGCAGGAGGGGGAATCTCTGCATTTGAGATGAGTCTTGCATGACATGCATGGCGTGCTGCTTAGTACTGAGTTTGCTGTGTGTGGCCCTAATTCCTGTAATCCAGTGCATAATTATTTGAAGGAGCATCCTGAGTCAGTTGTTCTGGAAGACTTAGCAGAAGGCTCCAGGCATGTGGTTGCCCCTTCTTGGCTGTCACTGTAGCTGAAGACGTAAAGTGGTTGGGGTTGTGCTTGTTTTAGCCACTCAAAGCCAGGCTGAGGGTTCTTTACATTTATTGCTTTTTCCTCTGGCAGTGTAGGGAATATATAAAAGTTTTCTGTACACACGCAGTGTGCAGTGAACCACTATGTAGTCATTTCAGCATTGTTAAGCAGGAAGGCTAATAAGGTGAAGAAAGTCACTTGACTTGAAAGAGCCAGGTGGGTCAGTCAACACACAAGTTTGTCTAAGTTGTTTAATACTGGTTCATTACCAGAACTAGGATAATACCTTTTTAATGTAGCAATTTATCCTTCCAGAGGCTTTTTAGATGTTGCTATAATATATTCCTTTGCTTTGGTGGAGCATTGTTCTACCATATCCTGTGGATGTTACCTTCTTGATGGGCAGAAGAAACCATGGTATTCAAACAAACAGGGCTTGAAACCTGACTTTGGCATGTTCAGCCTCATCTTGGAGTTTAGTGGGAGGCTGTGTCAGTTTTGTAGCGTTAGAATCTTGTCGAACATGTGTTAACTGGGTTTGAACCACTCAGCAACTTGATTCTTGAGTCACTGACCATTAAAGAGTTGTCTTTGAATGGCATTTAAATAGCATGTGTTCATATGTCATCACAGCACGATACCGTGGCTCTTATTTTATTTTTATTTGGCTTCATCTGCTATCCTGGCTTGGCCTCAGAAAGGAGAAGAAATGGCATCTTCTTTCCCTTGATACCAGTTCAGTCAGTGTCTGGGTGCAAAAGTAACAGGTCATCATTGTCTTTTTACTTCAGCTGGGGAATGCTCAGGAAAGTAGGGCATCTTCAGAGGGAAGCTGTCAGGTTCAGAGAAGTCTTTATTAAGTGTATAAGTTTATTATGTGAAGGGGTTAGAGCATAGTTAAATGTAGGCGGATTTAAAAAAAAAAAAGTAAATTAAAACTAAAAATATGGAGGGACTTATTCTTCAAATGTTATTATGGACAACTTTGATATCAATATCCTTATCAAATCCCGTGAACAATGGCCTTATTGGAAGAAAAGGTGGTTGGCACTCAACTCAGACAAAACTACTTTTTTTTTTTTTTTTTCCTCTAGTATCTTTTCTGCAAATGGTTGAGTCATTTTGGGTGATGCTTTCAGAAAATGAATTGGCTTTTCTTCTTGAACTGCTCAAAAAAGAGAAACAAAAAATTCTTCTGCTTGACACAGGCTAATTACTTGGAACAAGTGAAGATTAGTAATCTCAGCAAAAAGCTTTCAGTAACCTAGACAGTGGGATTGAGTGCATCCTCAGAAAGCGTGCAGGTGACACCAAGCTGAGTGATGCAGTTGATATGACAGAATGGAGGGGTGCCCTCCAGAGGGACCTGGACAGGCTTGAAAGGTGAGACGATGTGAACCCAATGAGTTTCAGCAAGGCCAAGTGCAAGGTGTTACACTGGGATCAGAGTGATCTCAGATATGTGTACAGACTGAGAGAAGAACTCATCCAGAGTAGCTCTGAGGAGAAATATTTGAGGGTCTTGGATGAAAAGCTGGATGAGTGTGTGCTTGCAGCCTGAAAGGCCAACTGTATCCTGGGCTGCATCAGAAGAGGGGGGGCCAGCAGGATGAGGGAGGTGATTTCCCCCCCTCCCCCTTATGGTTTGCCCTCCTGAGGCCCCATCTGGAGTAGTGCATCCAGGGCAATGAAGACCAGAGGGCTGGAGCACCTCTCCTGCAAAGACAAGCTAAGGAAGCTTGGCTTCTTCACCCTGGAGAAGAGAAGGCTTTAAGGAGACCTCATTGTGGCCTTCCAGTACTTGAGGAGCACTAATAATCAAGAAGGAGACAGACTTTTTTCCATATTTTGATAGTGATGGAACAAGAGGGAATGGTTTTCAACTAAAAGAGGGGAGATTTGGATTAGATGCTGGGGGAAGGTTTTTACTCAGAGGATGGTAAGGCACTAGCACAAGCTGCCCAGAGAAGCTATGGATGCCCCATCCCTGGAGGTGTTTAAGGCCAGGCTGAACAGAGCCCTGGGCAACCTGCTTTAGTGTCTGATTTAGTGGTTTGCAACTGCCCACATCAGGAGGGTTGGAACTAGATGGTCTACAAGGTTTCTTCCACCCAAGCCATTCTATGATTTTATGTATGATAGGACTAAGAGGGATCTGTTGAGATAATCATCCAGTAACCTAACTTTCTAAGCAGTAATGCATATGTTCTGACTTCTGTTTTCCAGTTTGAATGTATTTATGAGCAGTTTATTTATCTCTGACTTCACATAAAGTCTGTGTTTTTGCCAAGAACTTCTCATTTTGGCCTATCTGTAGACATTCTTTGCCATGGGCCAATGCAGCCAAGCTTTTCTACCTGTACCTTTGAGTTCATCTCACTGGCTCCACTTTGCACCAGCTTTGCATCATATCTGGTTTGAGTTGCATTCTTCCTGAAGATGAATGACCAGAACAGCCCTCAGCATTATCCAAGGAGGCCTTGATCTTGTAGAAGGACATGAATGCTCTTCAGTTCTCTCTTTACTGGAAATCTGTGTCCTGGTGCATCCCAGATTTCATCTGCCATTGCCATGGCTCTTAGTCATTCTGTGATCAGTTATGAGTAATGTCTGTTTACCTTCACATAAGATGCTGCTGCTATCCCTGCCTATACATGTGCTGTTCTGCAGAAGGGTTTGAACAGAGCATAGTGACTCATGGCTGTCAGCTTCCTGTCCTGTGCAACATAAATATCATTCTTTCTAGTGAGGTCAATTGACTGTTTAGCTGCATCCCTGCAGTTTCTTAGGGTTATGGCAGACCTTCAGGCTGGGATGAATCAGCTGTAGGTATCTAATTGCTGGACGCAGTTTGTGTATATTGTTATAATTGGGTATTGGGCTGGTATAACCCTCAGCATTATTGGGAATACAACTCTGAATTGTCCCTAGACCCCAGAATGAGACACTGATTGTCTCTTCCCAAATATCAGAATTAAGGAGATGATGGAAAGAGGGCTCTAGGATCTAGCTTTTTGCATCCTACTGTTTCTCTGCTAGGGAGAGCCAGGCTTTCAAAGAGCAAAATGTCAGTCAGGTAGTGTCACAGCAGGCACTGGGAAGAAGAGTTTGGGTTGAGGCAAATATATTCCTTTTCCAAGGCAGAAAGAACTAACTTTTCTAGTCTGCAAGATTATTGTGAGGTCTTACAGGATTGCAGGCTTATGCCCTGACAAAGAGCCTTTGTCTTTTGAGATCTTTCTAAGAGAATAGTCCAGCTGAGGGCTGTAAAGCCCAGATGCTGCAGTGTAGAACTTCTGTATGGTGATCGAATGCTAAATACAATCCCGTTTTTCAGAGCTCTCCAGTAAACCTCCTTCTGTCAGCATGCTGTTTCACTAGTTCACTGTTGTGACACAGCAGTGGTGTTACGCTATTGGTTGCTCTTTGACTTGTTTGCAAAACAAAGCCTACTTTGAATAGCAATTTTCCTGTAATAGATATCTTGGCTTATCAGTAGTTACAGCTGTGATAGTGCATGAAATGCACCTTTTCACGCACTTTTCATGCAGCAGACATTTCATGCCACTCATCTTGGGATATGTCTTCTCCCAGCTCTACCTTTGTCAAATCCAGCAGGATCTACAGATCTGTTCTGATTATAAAGGATTGTTTGTGTACAGTCAGTGATACGACTTCTTTTTTTTAAGGCCTCAGTAGTTTGCAATGAAATTTTGTCCTTGTAGACCTGGGTTTGATCCCCTGCTCTTACTTGAAGAGCCCAGTGGGAAGATTATAATAAATGTCAGTTTTCCTGCCTCCTGGGTGAGAGTTCTAACAGCTGCCTATCAAAGTGGGTAGCATCTTTCCATCCCCACACTCAGTGAATGCAGACCCTAGAGCACCACAGCACTGTTAACTGGGTGCTTCTGTGAAGCAGTGTTTGCATTTCTGTTGCCTAGTTGACAACACTTCTATAACCAGAGCAGCTATGGTCTGAGTCACGAGGCTGCCGTACTTATGAGAAGCCAGGGAGGAGATTTCAGGAGGAGTCAGCACTGACCGATTTTATTTTTCCGCGTAAGCATAAATAGGAGCCTAGAGCTGCTAAGGTGCACACAGTAGTATCTTCCACTTCACTCATATTTAGCTAGCAGAGGCCATACAGCTCCTAATAACTGTGTCCAGATTGTTCCAAGTGCAGTAACTAACAGCTGCACTTTCCTTCCCCTCACAGGAGCTGTTGCAGTGTTTGTTGTGGGCCATGTAAAAACATCCTGGGCCACGTGGGGTGAAGTGGCGCTTTCCCTGTTCTCCTTTCTTATTGCTGCTGCCGTATATATCATGGACACTGTTCATAACATCTGGGTCTGCTATGCATCCTATGTTGTCTTCAGAATTATTTACATGCTGCTAATCACAATAGCAACGTGAGTATATATATTTTTAAGTAAATTGCTCTCAAGACTACAACTGCTGTGAAAGCTGACCTGTTTTCTATGCAAACAGTGTCTCACTCAGCCTGATTTAGAAAATCTGTTGCAGGGGTTTGTGTTCTGATTCAAGTTGGAAACTAAGGCACAGAGGTGTGTATTTTGCTGGTAGTGTGCCCAAATGCGAAGTCTTTATTTTTAAAATATTTTAATATTTTAAAAATTTAGAAGCCCTTCTTGCTAGGGGATCTATTTCTGTAAACGTGGCTGGGGTGAAGTGTTAGCAGATAAGGAGAGAACAATGCTTTATCCATATTATGGGGTCAGTTTTCCCTAACCTGTATGGGGAAGACTTCTTCAATGTTACTCTTTGCTTTGAGGAGGTAAAGACAGCTGTTGTTGAGCTTACATACCCAGTGCCATGTGACAGCCCAGGGAGATGGTGAAACTCCCTCTTTGGGAGGGGAGATGGTGAAACTAGTAACTGCAAAGGGAATTCTGTTCAGAATTGCGCAGGAGGTCATGGCCCACACTGAGGTAGGTTGATGCTTAGAGATTGCCAACAGTTTTCAGAGATTGGAGGGCATTGTGCTTGTTCAGACTGTATCAAACAGAGTTGCTTTAGTTAGACTGAAACCCACAGGCCTCCCAAAGTACTTATATCTTTTTAGATGTCTCTGGAGTCTCCACTAGACTGTCCTGGTCCTATTTAGACAAGTATACTGTCAGTGCAAGCTAATTTAGCTTTAGAAAACATGTAGCTCCTCAGGTTGCCTAGTCGTCTTATACAGAGATGTTCCTCCTAATCTTACATTTCCCTGCTTCTTCCCTGTCTTTGTTTCTATCCATCCCTGTCTTTCCAGGTTCCAGATCGCTACAAATCTCAGTGTGGAGCGATACGCCCTGGTGTTTGGGGTCAACACTTTCATTGCCTTAGCACTTCAGACTTTACTCACGCTGATAGTCGTGGATGCCAGTGGGCTTGGGTTGGACATCTTCACTCAGGTATGACAGACTTCTAGCTTTACTGATGGGAGGAAGGAAAGTAAAACAGGCTGTGAAGTCTCAGCCACCAGTTTCTGGGGCAAGGGTTTGCTGATAAAGAAATGCTTACTAATTCCTGATGTTTAAGAAGAAGGAAGCTCATGGATTAGCTCTCTTACATGTTTAACTGTTTTGTTTAGCCACTTTGTCTTTCTCTTCTCTGCAGTTCATGATTTACGCATCTTATTTTGCGGCTATCTCCCTGGTGTTCTTGGGCAGTGGTTTATACAGTATTGTGAGAGCCCACAGAAGACAAGAGCAGGTGCGAAACAGGTCTCCTGAAAGCTGTTAATGCACTACATGAAGACCCTGTGGCTACATGTGAAGACAGAGGTCTGTTTTTAATCTCTGCCTTTTCTTCCCAAGGCAGCCACCTTGATGGTACTTGACCCATATTTATACTATATTAGTAGTACACTTTAGGAGGTAAATGTATTAGGTCTTACGTAAGTAAGAACAAATATCTTCTTTCTAAAACGCCTTTTGTTCTTCTGTTGCATGTTTGGGATGTGCAGTGAAGAACATATTTCAAAAAAAAAGCCTTGGGAGGTTTTAGTCTAAGGCTGTACATCTGGAGGCTGCCATTGAAAAGGCAGCTTCAGGATTGCCTGGTCAGCCACTGCACTTTTTGTCATTAAGATGCTGCTGCATTAAGGGTGTGTTCGTGGACCTCATTCTGCAGAGACCTGGGCCTCGGAGAGGCAGTGGCCTTAGGCCTGTGCTCTGCAGCGTGGTTCTCACCGTGCCTGCCGTGTGATGCTGGATACTCTACTTTGAGGACTCTCACACTTCAGTTTCTACATACGCACATGCTTCCTTCAGTTGCTTGTACTGTTTCTGCTGTTTATCTGCTATCTCTGCTGTCAGATCTTTACCATAGCTGATAGTGTTATTTCTCCAAAAGCCAAACCGTGTCCTGGGGCAACTTATGACAGCACTAAATTGGCTCTCAGCAATGCTACTTGTGCTGTGAAGGCCTGTGCCCAAGGGAATGTAAAGCTGTAGGGGAAGCCTAGAGGAATCCCTTTTCAAATGGACTAGATGCTGGTCTGCAGAACCAGTTGATGTCCTTGCCTTTGTCCTCTAGGGTTGCAGATTATTGCAGCTGTAGGAGTCACTGATCCATAACCCTGGAGGCTGCGCTATCTTGGTGGGATGGTGGATGTGAGTGCATCACTGGAGGAGGAAGGTGACCTGCAAGATTTTAGGCTGTTCTTTGTTACCTCTGAGGGTTGTGACTGCAGTTACTGTATTTATTTCAGTTACTGTATTTAACAGAATGAACACCTGAGGCTTTGGAAAAATACCGGTTACTGCTCTGTCACTCCTTCCCATTTTAAAGTGCCTTTGTTTCTGGTGGGTCTGTGTCCACTAGTTCTGCCTCTTCTTTCCACTTAAGCAAAACAAATAGAATGTTTGTGGAGAGAAATGGGGTTTTTATTTTGTTTTGTCCAGTCTGAGCAATTTTGGGTCTTGCCTCATGCCTGGTTTTCAAAAACAATTTATTTGTTCCAAATTGCTTCAGCACTGGGGAGGAGTTACATAGTGCTGTCCTAGACTTGGGCACCTGGGTACTCAGGCACCATAACCAGCACAGCACTGTAGGCACATCCCTGTTGCTGTGCAGGTTGTGGTTTTAAGCATATGGGATAACTGGCAAGGGAGAACATGTTGTACAGTCTGCTTCTTTTCCATGCCTACTCCTTGTACAGTTGTTGGAGTTATTCCAGTCAGCCTGAAGAAGCAGCTTCATTTTATTGCTTGGTCTGTCTTGTGTTGTGGAGAATTCGCATCTTTTCTCTCCTGGCTGGGAGAGGTACAGCTGTTCTCATCATTTGTGTGAGCCTCAGCCTTAACCACACAAAGTGAACGACTGACATGTTTGAGATGTGCTCTCCAGGGTCTGTGGAGCTCTTCCAGGCTGGCTGTGCAAGGAGATGCACTCTCCAGAGCTTAACAGTACCAGCAGCCCACCTTCTGACGTGTCTTCAGGGCTCATCTGTAGTGGCACTGACACATGTAAATTTAACTGCCTTATCCTGAAATAGAAACTTGAAGCCACCCGTGTATATATTCCATTCTTTAATGGATCTGAAGCTGTGAAGTCTAGCTGACAGTCTGTCTTGAGAAAGGAGTAGTAAGTGCATCTCCTGTCCTTTGGGTTCCTTGGCCTGATGGCAGCTGTGACATGAGATGAGGCATGGGTACATGGCACTTGTATCAAGTGACTGAAAGAAGGAGCTCAATTTTACTGTTTTTCTTACAGAGAATAAATGTTTAATGGGGAGCAACCCAGTTATTTAAAAAAAAAAAGTCATAACTATGAGTTACAGCAGTAACAATGATTTTTCTACCAAAGTAATGAAATTGTGGTAACTGTAATGGAGTGGCATGCTACACTGTGTACATCTTCAGGCCTGCCAAAGTATGGAGGCCACACCTGGATGTTCTTATATTGTGCTGCTAGTGTGATGATGAGGTGCCAGAGCCTGACCGCTGCTGTACACAGAATTACTGATGCCTATGAAATTCTGTAAGCATGTTGATATTGTTGGTAGGACCCATTCAGCTTGTTTCTAATTGAATAGATATTTTTGTTAAATAAAAATTTTTCAAGATACCTTGTGTGGTCAGTGTCTTGTATTCTGATATCTTGCTAATCCACAGCATTGCTGCTGCCCTTAACCTTTGCAGGTTGTTCTGAGCAACTGTGTTACAGAGGGGGGGAAAAAATCGAGACAAACCATGCAAAGAGATCCAGATCTTAAAGATGATGATAGCTGACTGTTTTGTGTAGGTTTGCAGAACTCTGTGCAAGTCTTGCCTTGGGCTTCCTTAATTTCTGAGCAGTTTAGAAATCCCCCTCTGTAGTTCTAGTACAGATTGGTGCAGGGTAACCCTGGTCAGCAAGGACCAGTCTAATTAAGGATGACTGTAAGGGGAAGCAGGTGTGTGTTTACTGTGCAGGAGGACCTTACTAGTTATATCACCCAAATAACAAAACTGTGGTTCTAAGGAAGAAACACTATAGATTTCCTGTCCTGACACACCCACACTTGGGTGGGAAGAGATGACTGCTACCTGCTAGTGCAGGCTGGGCTGGAGGGGAAAGTACTCCCGGAGCTACCAGACTGTGGCTAGCCTTCTGCAGGGCTTGTTGAGAGAGAAAATAGGTACTGGGGAGAGTGTGTGTGTGTGTGCTAGGAAAAAAATGCAGCTTTTGCAAGTATTTCTTTGAGAGCCTTATTGCTGAGGCAGGATGGATGCAACAACTGTCAGTATGTCAGATGTGAATTTCATTCTCTGGGTGAATAGGGATGCCAGCCTTAGCTTCTTGACTGTGCAGGGGATTAAAATCTATGCTTGCATAAAGCAGGGGAGTAATTAATAGTTCAGATAGCATAGCATTACGTTTCAAAGCAGATTCAAGCGTTTCATGTCTCTGGTGCTGATGAAAGGTGCTGTGACAAGAATCCTGATGCTGCTTCTCGCCTGTGAGCAAAGCAGGTCCACGTGAACTGTGGCAATCCCTCTTGCTCCTCCCCTTGCACACTGCTACAGTGATAGCTGAGAAGGAACCACAAGCTACTGCCACAAGCTGGATTCCTGCCTTAGCAGCAGGTGTGGTTTGATAGGGACGAGAGAAATACCATGCGTGGCTGAGCTGCTTCCCTGGGACGTGGTGGCTGGTACCCTGTACAGGTGAGTGTCAAAACTGAGTCTGTGCATCCTGGGCTGGGTTTGCTGTGATCCTTAGCATGGCTTCTGCTTCTTGTTAGGGGGAGGGGCTTGTGTCCAAAAGGTAAGGTCACAGGACCTGCCAGTGAACAGTGCAGCAGGCAGCACCCACTGCTGTGCTCCTGGGCTGTCATTGGCCCTGAGGACCTGCTAGGGCGTTGCAGGGTTACATTAAAATTTGCTGTGGCTGTGTGCGTGTGTAAAGCAGGAGCTGTTCTGGCTGTGCTTTCAGGGAAGGGAAGGACTCTGCACAGATGTGACTACATTTTCTACCTTCCTGGGACAATTGTAGCTGAGCATTGGGAAGGAAAGAGGGACTTTGGTTATGGAAGAGGGCAGGGGGCTAGCAGCTCTGGACCCTATTCCTAATGACTCTTGACAGTGTCAGCTGTCTCCTACAAGTGGTGTGACAGTGCTTGTTTAATGATGCTCTGAAGGTGTTATGCAGCCTCCCTCTGTTAAGCATACTTGTCCTGAATAAATTGGTGTTTCCTAAATGCGGTATCTGGTGCATTAGTGACACAGAAAAGAGCAACCAGTGTGTAGGAGCCCGTCCCTAGAGTGCTGCACTGCTCAGCTATTGTTTCCATTGCATTTCTTCACAACCGTGTTGTGTTGTTCTGTCACAGAAAGGAACATCTGAAAACCTAAACTTAATGACATACAGGTTCAAAAACATATGCATGTATTTAGATTGATCTTGAAATATAATTACATATTCATTATCAGGCATTAAAGCTTGCTCTTCCAGCAGTTGGGTCTCATCCTTGTCTTACAATCACGCTGACTTGTAATTAGTAGAATAAAGCATCTCTGGTGAATGAAAAGGGTGGCACTTCTTTGTAAGATGAAGGGTGTGCTTGTAGTAAAAGAGTACAAAGAGAACTGGGGCAATATCAAAGCTTTATTTTAGATGCTGTGAACTTGTCTATGCCACCTGTCTGTAAATGTGGGGAATTGAAACTCTGGAGTGTCATCTTCACATACAGGCTATCTGCGCGAGGCCGGTGGCTGACATTTTCTCAATTGCAGCAGGAACCATCACCATCAGGTACTATGTTATCTCAGGTAAATACCAGGGGCCCCTTCCTCCTTTCTAGAAACAAAGTCAAAACTCATTTCTCTCTACTGCTGTACGCTGTAGAATGAGAGGAAGCCCCAAGAACAGAAGCCTTTAGAAACCTCCTGCACTCACCTTGAAGTGTTCTAGCCACCTGCACCCACTCCGCTGAGTGCCAGGCTGACTGCCCTCATTGCCCTAAGAACTACCCATGCACAGGCTGAATTTTCCTGTGGATATTTTCTGCCCCTATTTTCATTTAGCATAACCCTTGGGTGCAGAGGGCATGTTGCCCTCTGAAGTGTTTGGCTTTCTGGTGTGGTTCCAGGCTCTCACTTTCAGCTTTGTTAGGCCTTTTTAAATAAAAATGGGTCTACCGCCACATTGTGAATAATGAGATGGGCACCACGTTGCTGCTGCATGCCAGGACATCTCCTTGTCCCATCCCTATGCCTACTGTGCTGCTGTGGCCCCAGGCTCCACGCCAGCCCAGAGAAGGGGTGTACCCCACAGTGAGGTGTGGGGAAGCACCGTGCTGCACAGGGAAAATGTTCCCCTTCTTAGTGTGAGCTGAAGGCGGCTGGGCCTGCAATTGGACCCTGGGAGGCTGGTGAGGATGAGCCACCTCAGCCCAGCAGGTAATTTATTATAGGATGCTTCGTTTATTTATTTATTCATATTTCAAAGTCCTGTGAGTGATGTATGATTGATGATCACAGAGGGGCACCTCCCCAGAGGTGTAGCACTACTTCTGCTAACATTCCCATTTTGTCACCACGGGCTTCTGCCCTGACCGAAGGGCTTATTGCCAGCCGGGGCATGAATGATGCAGGGCAAAGCTCGAGCTGCAGGCCAGCAGGCCGGAGCCAAACGGCACCGGAACGCCCGCGGGTGGGCCCAGCTGGCCGCCATGCCGTCCCCATGGCGACGGGGCGGCGCCGCCCGGCGGCCTGGCTCGCAGCCGCTGTTGCCGCGGCGACGGCGGCGGAGGAGGGAGTTTGGCCCTCGGGGGCCACCATCGGCGGTGACCGTTGCTGCGGGGTTGGGG
>NC_034409.1:81921543-81981824 GCF_002078875.1 Numida meleagris
TTTTGATTGATGCTGCTGCTGTTCATCTCAGCAACATGTGGCTAAGTGCTACATACTGACAGTTTGTACTGTCGTGCTCCAGGATGTATGGTTTGGTCTTGTTCTCAATTTTAGAGAAGCTCTGCTAGTATTCCTTGCATTATTCCTTACTCATTTTCCTTGGAAATGATGTAGTAGAAGATATACTAAAGATTTACCAATGGCTTAGTATAAGGGATATTTTCAGGGATACTAAAGATTGTTCAGTTACCTTTGAGCTCTTTAATATTGCATTTTGAAAAAGCAGTTTGATGGATGCAGTAAGGAATGCCTAAGAGACTATTTCTGCAGTTTTGTCTAAAAGCTTGCTGTTGGACAACTTCAACAGATGGACAAGCCCAAGAAATCTTTTCTCTGAAGACTTGCAGGCCAAGGGCAGTGAGAGATAAGCAGCTGCCAGAGAGAAGCAGCTGCTAAATGGCCAATGAACAGCCTTTTGTGGGTACATCTCAAGGGAGATAACCATCCAGAGAACCTGCATGCCAACAGGTGCTGTGCAGGACTTTAACCTAAGTGCCCAGGAATACCGCACTGGCAGACAAAGATTAAAAAAAAGGCATCTACATCCAAGGAGGGGTGTGCCCAATATCGGACACCTTGTGGCGTGATACTTGCCTGCTAGTATGAGACCTGCCTGCTTCTCCAAGACCCGCTGTTGGTTGCCTACTGTTTACCTGCTTGCTGCCTAAGGCCAGCCATTCTGCTGAAACCTCCCCCTGTGCCCTTACTCCTGCATTGGTCTTGGATCGTCCGAATGGCACACAATGAGACACCACTGGATCCTTGGTGGTGACTATCCCTGCTTTACATAATTTTTGCTCTTTTCCTATCTTTCTGATCACTTCCCTTCCCTTCCCTATCGCCCTAATTTGTAATAATCACTAGCTTTTCCCTTCTCCATCACTTTAACTGATAATAAACTAGTTGGACAGCATTTGATCTAGCTTGTGTCTCAGTCTCCCTCCAGGTATATCAAAGAATCTCCCCACTCGTTCTGATAATTGGAATGAGACAGTATGTACTTGTACTGAACTGCAAGAAAACATATGGTGCTGCTTGTGACTAATGCAAGCTCAGAAGAGATATTCCTTCAGGCAAACAAAACCCCAAGAATTAGCAATTCTGCCAGTAGCCATGCACTGGCCATGCTGCAGCCCCTCTGCAGGATAATGTGTTTGCTGATTGCACATTGCAATTAGTTCAAACAGAGAAAAGCGCACAGATACTAAGACTGTGAAACAGGTAGCTTTCCTTTCCTGACTAGTAGAGGATTTAAGGGTGAACAGCAGCAGATGGTTTCACATGTTATAGGGAAGAAAATTAAATCTCACAGAGATGGAAAAGTGTAGACCACCATGCTGATGGCGGTTCAGTGTTCTGGAGTGAGTGCTGAGATTCAAAAGGTTCTATATGATTTTAGGTTATTCAAAATTACATATGAGTTTACGATTACTTAACCTTACATAAACTATAAGTAAGCTGATCTCATGTGTCAGGCTATCACCTGAGCAGTGCAATATTCAGAAGGAGATCCGTGGGCTTTCTATTTTCACATGCAGTATTCCACTCATGGCTCTGATTTTAAGTTCAGGCCACTGTGATGTACAGATACTGCCACCAAAGGATGACCTGGAGCAATTCAGGGCAACTTTAAGAATACAACTCTATTCAGACTTGCACTTTGGAAAACTTACCCTACTCACTGACTTTCATTAGGTTACTTCAGTTACACCTTCATTTGAAACAGAACTGAGAAAAAAGTCACTGGGTTTTTTTTCCCCTGTGTTTTTCTCAGAATAAGCATGAACAAACCATGGCTGGCACTGATGCTTCAACAACTCATATGAATTCTCTGCCCAGAAAACAAAGTATATGTAAATATCCATTGTTGTTTTTAAATCAATATATTTTACTGATGAATTTCAATACTTTGGATTTCAATAAAGCTACTGTAAGCCTCACATCAGACCATACAGTTGTCTGCTTGTACATAGTGCGGACTAAGCCTGTTGAAACATGTACTGAGTTGATAGCTCAAATGTGAGGAATTTTGGGCAAGCCAGCAAGAGCTGACACTACTTCCCCCTCAAGTAATCTGGTTCTGGACTTTCTATATCACATTTCAGCTGTAAAACCCCTTACTTGAGACAACACCTCTTCCAAAGTTTACGTACTTCAAGTCAGGCCTCAAACAACCCAGTGATGAGCCTCACATTATCAGAAGCAGACACACAAGAGCTTTGGGTAAAGAGAGAAAACTGATGTTCAGGGAACTTGAGGGCTGGAGGAGAGGTATAAGCATAGAGACTTTGGGCACAACATTTCTACTGCACATGTGCGTAGCCTCTATTGTGTCTAAAACATGGGCTTTTCATTACAGAAACCCTCAGCGATACACGTGAAACTACAACACTTCCAAACAATGCTACAGAAAGAAGATCACATTCCTCTAAAAGCCAGTCCTAACAGTTCTCAGCTCTGGTCATATTTGCACATAAAATTTCTCTCCTATGGCTCACATCTTGTCACGGCTTAGTCCTACGAAGGGAGATGTGTTCAATTTTCATTATGCGGGTCAGAGGTTTTACAGCAGTTGTACTGCTCAGGCAAGGAAGAGAAAGCTGACTGCATATGTTAGACTTCAAAACAGAGACGAGGCAGGTTGTTGAGCCTTCATTACGTAGAACAATGCTATGTTACTGAAGTTCTCTGCAACTACACTATAAAAAAGAGTAGATGTTGCAACAAGCCTGGGAAGCAGAGCTTTACAGGTTGAAAGCAATGCTGAGATGTTTCTGGAATATGGGAATATATAAACCAGTTTTCTTTCATTTTGAATTGCTGAAGGGCTGTGGAGAGCCCTTGAGCATCTCAAGCAAGAGTTTGCTGTTGCTGTTCTCTCCCAGGCTTGTGTCTAATCTGGATTGCTGCTGCTGCTGTCAGAGCTAACACAGTCAATGGTGAATGTTGACAGTCAGTACTCATTGGAATAGAGATGAGAGCTGACTTCTCCTCTATTCTGCATGAGAGCCTGACCCAGCTGTTCCTTGCCTTCTTTACATCAGATAATATTTACTAACTTATTCAATTCAAAACATGAAATATTTCAGACTGGAAAATCAGACAGCATCTTACAACCTCTAACCTAAAGTCTTTTACTATAGGGAGACATAAGCTGAGGGAGTCTCTTTATGTGTAGGAAAAGTTTGAAACTGGCTCTCAGGCATCCTGAAGAAGCTCTAACCCAAAACATGTAGTCAGCAAAGAGAAGTACCCCACTGCATCATGCCCAGCTGTCTGTGCCCTGGCAAAGCAGCTTGAGCAGCATTCCAGGAAAAGCCTCAGGACTGCTGGTCCCAGTCAGAAGCAGTTGTTCTCACAACCCTAAATATCTCATTTTTGGCATTTACTGGCCATCTTCTAGAACCCTGGGTTCCAGTTGTAGGTAACTGGTTTTCTCCCCACATTTTATAGGAAGCCTAAGATATGAACTCAAGGCCTATGGTTTTCCATAGCTGAGTAGGCTCCAGAGGTTACATACTGATATATCTACACATCCATACCTGCACTATCCACTGTAGGCACCTGCTCTCCCTAGGCAAAAAGGATACGTGCAGACCATGAGATAAAGCAGAGAGGGGAAGGGCAGCTATCATAGCATGCAAAACATCAGACCTGTAGCCAAGAGTTTGGGAACCAACCATCATGGTCAAATTAATCATCTTTATCCATAATTCAGACTGTACAATCAAAAAACTACAAAATCATACTTATCCATAGCTTTATCACAAGCTACAAATTATCTTTTCACTCCAGCATGCTTTGAAAGCATCCTATGATAGACAAGCCACACAAGAATCACTCAAGCCTGGGAGAATTATCATTAGCATTCAACTTACTTAGAGCTGAGAAGCAGTAATAGGAAAAGTCCTCTGGGCACTTATTAGTGTTCTTTTTAGTATGAATTAGCAGCAAGAAACTAGAAAGACCAGAAATCTGATCATCCTGCATTTAGCTTTTGGAGAACCACAATAGTATTCAATTATGTGAAACAGTGAGTTTTATACAACATTGCATCATCAGAGATCACTAAATATTCACAAGGCTTGAGGACTCCACCTCATTAAGCTCTTCCCTAAAACACACTTCACTGGACATACATCAGGCTCACAGAAGGACAGCCCTGGAGGCCACAGCAAACAAGAAATACGAAGATGGGAAAAAACTTGTCACAAAGCAATTTTTCCATCCCACCTCAAGAACAGTGAAAAAAATGAAGAAGGAACAAGCTTTCTAACACTGCCTCAAGGATGAACCTACAAACTGCAAGAGCTACTGAAAGGGGGTCTTTTTCTGAGCTGGTTCATATTCAGGACAGCTGGTGACCCTTTCATTCAGAGCTGTGGGTGCAGTATCAGTGAGTCTATACATACACGTATGCACCATATCAGTGAGAAGTGGGGGAGCATCCCCTCTCTTAGCATGGAAAAAAATCCATCATCGATGACAGGGTTGCTATCTTGCATCTCAAAGCTGCCACATACCAACAAGTTGAAATATCTCCTTCAAAGAGTTATTTCAGGCAGTGTTCAGCAGCAGTGCTTGGACAAACAGTTAACATTAAGTTTCTCCAGCAGCATGGCTAAGGTCAGTGCAACTACTCCTCTGTGTGGCATTAGACACTGACTTTAGGTGCTCTGGGTTGAAGCTTTGGTTCAAAGCTTTGGGGACAATTTTCTGTTTTGTTGAAAATTACAACGGTATTACAAGTGGATTTAACAGTCATTCAAAAAAAGCAGCAACTATCTCACATCTGCTTACAGTCTACTTTTTCCATTAGTTTTGCCTAAAATGCTATTGCATAGCACATATTAGATGAAAGAATCAAACTGTATGGAACAAATACTGCACATGTATGTGCAAGTAATCCAAGTAGTGTGTTCTTAAAGAAGCTGTAAGAGCTACAAGCTGTTCCTGGGCTTACAGATTAGCCACTACAGCCTAGGAGCCAAACATGTGAGCTCACTTCTTTGCTCCATCTTAATTTTCCTGAGCAATCTTAGGGAAGGGCTGTACTTCCCCATATAAAGCAATTTATACTGAGGTTCTCAAGAACTTGCAAAGCTGGAAGTAACTTGCTGAGATGAAACAACAGACTTGCATCTGCTCCATGCTTTGTGCTGGCAGCTGTTCTAAACCACTGCATTCCGTCTCATGCATCAGACAGCCTGGTTCTCACCTATTGATAGTAGACCCAGCTGGGTCTGTGTAGGCCTGAAGTGTGTGGCTTTTTCTATTGGGCACGAAGGGAGTTTTCTCTTCAGAGGCTCCAGACAATGATGTCAGCTCAGGCAGCGCTACATGTATTGCCTGGAGTTCCACAGCATGCTTGGAAAATGTTCGCAGGTGCAAAACCTCTGGCATGCAACAGCGCTGTCCAGTAACCCAGACCGCCTTGCCACAACATAGGAAGTACACACAACACTGGGTAATTTGACTACACAGACCGTGTAAAAGGACACCTTTGACAGAGGAATTAAGTGGAAAAACAAGTTGACAGGCCTGTAACTGACACCATGTTTACACAGAAGCGCAGTGAACTTTTTCCCTCTCTCCTGTGAACTATGCCTGATGGCTTAGTTACTTTTCTATCTCCTTTCTTTGTGTTAGAGAGACCATAATATGAAAAGAATTAGACTTAATGAATTCTTATTCCTCTTTAAAGCCACTGTAACATAGTTCTGGATGACTAGCAGGAGAGTTAGTGGAACTGGCTCTATACATAAAAGTATACTCATTCTTCCTTTTCCCAGCACATTAGCAGTATCTGCTTTGACACGAAATTGCAGAGAAAACAGATTTGGCAAGCTCCAACACACACAGGAGATGGGACTGACAGCACTCCAAAGTTGCATCTTAAGTTATACGTTAAAGCGACGAACAATGTACAGCTACTATGGAAAAAGCCGAATTGTTCCTGTTTCCATCATCCATTAGCTCACAATTCCCTTTTCAAGCAGTCCATTGGTCAGAGGTAAGCCTGAATGTTATTCTGTACCTCTGTGGTCAGGCTTAGCTGCAGCACTGTAGCTTGAGGCGTGAAAGGACAGGAACATTTGTGAAAGGTTTCCACTACAGAACAAGAGCTCTCACTTTTTGCAGCTTGAAGTAAACCTAACTTGCAGCACAGAAGCAAGTGCAACCACAGTGGGGTTTGAGCAGGAAAAGCCTTCACAGGGGGGCTAGTGAAGAATGGGTGGGGGAAAGGAGGTGGTTCTGTCACCAGAAAAAGTACTGCCACTCAGTTTTTTCCACTTGCACTCAACGCCACCATGACGCCCCAAGAGTGAACACAAGAACTGACCACCGAATTACAATATATAAGCTCTGTGAAAGGTGCCTCACCATAACCACTTTCTTCTCCGCCTCGAGAGAGAAGCCACCAGCAATGAAACTCCATACCACAGGTATCCTGGTCATAGTCTGGCTTGGCATCTTCACTCTGCACACAACAGAAGGTAAGTGTACAGCCTATGAAAGGGATTGCTCCACACTGCACTACTGGCCTGAAGAATTAGGCAGGATTCATTCTCAGACAGAGCTGATTCATGAGGTCAAACTTGCAAGAAATCCAGATCATAGCTCCAAGGAAAGGGGCTAAAGCAGAGAGAGATGGGAGATTTCATCTGACGTATCGTTGATTAATAGCTTGGCTTCTACCTCAATGCAAGGAGAGTTTCTGTGCCTTCTCTCTCAAAACCATGAAATCTTGAAGATGCAATGTCTTTTAACCTCATTGATACCATATGGATAATCACATTTTATGAAAATTATTTTTTGAATTAATTTCAGATTTACTCCTTTCCTTTTTCTAGACATACAACTTCCATATATATATATATATATAAAAGGGGGACAGATTCTTTAGCAGGGTCTTTTGTGATAGGACAAGCAGAAATGGTTTCAAAATTAAAGAGGGGAGATTTAGACTGGATATAAGGAGGAAGATTTTTACAATAAGAGTGGTGAGGCACTGGAACAGGTTGCCCAGAGAGGTGGTAGATGCCCTGTCCTTGGAGACATTTAAGGTCACGCTGAACAGGGCTCTGAGCAACATGATCTAGCTGTTGGTGTCCCTGTGCCTTGCAGGGGAGTTGGACTACATAACCTTTAATGGTCCCTTCCAATTCAGACAATTCTGTGATTCTATCATATATATTTTTTCAATTTTTATTTAACCACCTCAGACCATATAGTCATAAACAATTTTGATGCCCCGAACTGTTAGAAGTTCTTCCAGTTCTGTTCCACATAAGGAATATTTGCTTGTTTCTAAACAAATATTTTGGTACGAACACATAAGAAAAACAGCGCAAGGAAAGCAAGGGATTTATACAAGGTTTTCTCACCTCCAGGTTTCATACAATTTAACAACTTGTAGGAGATCACTTACGCACACTGAAATGAACCATGTTTATTAGCTATGTTCTAAATGAGTTTGCACCTAGTGATGTCTATGTCCATGACTTTCAGAGTAGACCACACGTATCATGTAAATGTACTACATGTAGCACACTTACACAATTAGCTTCATGCACAGAAAAATCACAGAAAACACTCATGCAAGCCATATGCAAACCCACAAAAACATGCTGATATAAACACACTTCACAAAACCACATGAAAACCAAATTGAGACCTGCTAAGCATTCACAAAATTATGTATCCACATGCTGAGTACGTTGTCTTAGTGCCCCTAGAGCCAGATCTTGCTACGTTCTCATATTTTGATTGATGCTGCTGCTGTTCATCTCAGCAACATGTGGCTAAGTGCTACATACTGACAGTTTGTACTGTCGTGCTCCAGGATGTATGGTTTGAACTCGTTCTCAATTTTAGAGAAGCTCTGCTAGTATTCCTTGTGTTATTCCTTACTCATTTTCCCTGGAAATGATGTAGTAGAAGAAGGGATACTAAGGATTTAGTATAGCTGATATCTTCAGGGGTAATAAGGATTGTTCAGCTACTGTTAAGCTCCTTAATACTACACTTTGAAAAAGCAGTTTGAGGGATGCAGTAAGGAATGTTCTTGTACTGAACTGTAAGAAAACATATGGCACTGCTTCTGACAAATGCAAGCTCAGAAGATACTCCTTCAGGCAAAGAAAAACCCAGGAATTAGCAGTTCTGCCAGTAGCTATACACTGGCCTTGCTGCAGCCTCTCTGTAGACTAACGTGTTTGCTGACTGCATGCTGAAACTATTTCAAATAAACAAAAGCTCACAGATAATAAGATTATTTGAGGCAGATGTTATGGTTAGCAAATTGTACCTGAACTACTCTTGGGCTTCTCAAGCCAGTTTCTCTATACATTCCTCAAGAATAAATCTCAGAATATAGCCGCATTCTGTTTGTCCTGTTGTGCCTTTCCAAACCCATCTTTGATGGGTGAAGGAAAATCAGCAGAAGCTTCCGGTAATATATATGTATACTTCACTTCACTTAAGCAGCCATTACTCATTATTACTATGTAATGTGACAGCTGCCCAGAGAACTTTATACTAATACTGCCTCCTTATTAATCACAATTGCATTTCCCTGAAACATATGCAAATGTTGGAGGAAAGAGGGGGACTGGGTAGCAAACTATTGGCTCTGATACTAGATTTGCAGCAACAGTAAGCAATGCAGTCAGAACTCTGACCAGTTGCATCTCCTCTATTTCAGCAGTTGGTATGTGCGCTGTTGTGTTCTGGTATGTTTTTAAATGCTAGTTTTGGATGCCTATTGCATAACAAGAGACTTTACTTACTTTTCCTTCACTTGGATAGCAGAAGCAGTAATACTGAACCACATTCAGATGATATTTCAAAATCTATCCAGGAAAGATGCACTATGTCATGTAGGCACTTGTGTGTAGATGATACAGATTTAACTATGAAGATGCCAATGACATTTTAGACAGTAGGATGTCTCACAAAAGACAGCTTGAGCTCTCTTCTATCACTGGTATTGTCTGCACATCTCATGAGACACTCATATTCAAACCATAGCTGGAAATCAGCTGGAACTCATAATGTAGAAGATGTTTTTATGGTTAAAATGTGAATATAGTATTGACTGTCTTTGTCATTCATCTGTTCTTCCCCTTGTAGGGAGCGTTGCAAGTCAGTCAATGCGCAAATTGTCTTGCGTAAATCTATCTGCGCAGAAAGTGGACATCAGAAGTATTGTCAGCTATGAAAAGCAGAAAGTTCCAGTAGAAGCTATCATGTAAGTATCTAATGCACAGCCCACTTCCAGACTCATCCATGTAAACAAGCTACCATCAAGAAGGGAAAATGCATCAGAAGACACTTTACAGCCCAACTTGCAAACTCAGGCTAGTTCAGGTTACCCTTCCAAATCCCTGTGAAGCAGTCAGTCACCTACTGAGAAGGTGATAGGCAAAAGGTGGCATAACAGAGAGTCTGAAGACAATTTTTGCTCACAAAAGCTGTCAGAAGCCTCACTGGACAGCTACATCTTTCTGCCCAGAAGGTTAAAGAAATCTCAGAAAGGCCTTCGGGCAGAACCAGAACCCCAGGACACTGAACCGAGCCAAGGGGAAGGGTCCTGTGGAACAGTTTGGAATAACTGTAACACCTGGTAAGGAGATGTGTTTGGCTTCTGTATCTCACACATGGTTTCTAAACAAATCCAACATATCTGTTCCTAGGAAGTTAACGTGCATCACAATTTCACATAAATTCTCAGATTATGAGGTATGTGACTTTTTAAATTAAATATCAGCATATATGCACGTGACCATATATATTACATATATAGCCATGCCACTAATAGGGAACTGATATTGCTAGCTGTTGTTAGGCCAAGTAACTATTACAAATTCTAACACACAATACAGTTTTACCACACTACTCATGCTCTGCATAAAAACAAACAGAACAGCAAACCTGGCTTTGGAGACCAGAACTTAATGGCTGCATGGCTTTCCTTCCCCCTGCAGGTTTATCACCTCAAATGGTATCAAGATCTGTGTACATCCCGATCAGAAATGGGTGCAGAATGCTATGAAGAGAATAGACAAAAGACGTACTAGCAAGAGAAGATAATCCTGTCCTTGGCAAGCATCTGAGGCCAAAAAAATGAAATAGTCACCACTGCCACACACAACAGGGAAGAAAGCCTTGGTATCTGCTTGTAATTCCTATTGGCAATAAATTCTCTGAACAAACATGAACTCATCGGAATCAATTAATCACTGCTTGAAGGTCTGCAGACTTCTTCAAATTATAGCTGGACTCTGTTACACTGTTTATTGTCTGAAATGCTTGTCAATATTTATTTACAACTGAATGTAGGTATCTTCTCATCCTTGCAATCCTGACTAGTAGAGGATTTAAGGGTGAACAGCAGCAGATGGTTTCACATGTTATAGAGAAGAAAATTACCTCTCACAGAGATGGAAAAGTGTAGACCACCACGCTGATAGGGGTTCAGTGTTCTGGAGCGAGTGCTAAGATTCAAAAGGTTCTATATGATTTTAGGTTATTCAAAATTACATAAACTATAAGTAAGCTGATCTCATGTGTCAGGCTATCACCTGAGCAGTGCAATATTCAGAAGGAGATCCTTGGGCTTTCTATTTTCACATGCAGTATTCCACTCGTGGCTCTGATTTTAGGTTCAGGCCACTGTGATATACAGATACTGCCACCAAAGGATGACCTGGAGCAATTCAGGGCAACTTTAAGAATACAACTCTATTCAGACTTGTACTTTGGAAGACTTACCCTACTCACTGATTTTCATTAGGTTACTTCAGTTACACCTTCATTTGAAACAGAACTGAGAAAAAAGTCATTGTTTTTTTTTTTCCCCTGTGTTTTTCTCAGAATAAGCATGAACAAACCATGGCTGGCACTGATGCTTCAACAACTCATATGAATTCTCTGCCCAGAAAACAAAGTATTTATAGATGTCTGTTGTTTTTAAATCAATATATTTTACTGATGAATTTCAATACTTTGGATTTCAATAAAGTTACTGTAAGCCTCACATCAGACCATACAGTTGTCTGCTTGTACATAGTGCGGACTAAGCCTGTTGAAACATGTACTGAGTTGATAGCTCAAATGTGAGGAATTTTGGGCAAGCCAGCAAGAGCTGACACTACTTCCCCCTCAAGTAATCTGGTTCTGGACTTTCTATATCACATTTCAGCTGTAAAACCCCTTACTTGAGACAACACCTCTTCCAAAGTTTACGTACTTCAAGTCAGGCCTCAAACAACCCAGTGATGAGCCTCACATTATCAGAAGCAGACACACAAGAGCTTTGGGTAAAGAGAGAAAACTGATGTTCAGGGAACTTGAGGGCTGGAGGAGAGGTATAAGCATAGAGACTTTGGGCACAACATTTCTACTGCACATGTGCGTAGCCTCTATTGTGTCTAAAAATGAAACCCTCAGTGATACACGTGAAACTACAACACTTCCAAACAACGCTATAGAAAGAAGATCACGTTCCTCTAAAAGCCAGTCCTAACAGTTCTCAGCTCTGGTCATATTTGCACATAAAATTTCTCTCCTATGGCTAAAGTCTTGTCACGGCTTAGTTCTATGAAGGGAGATGTGTTCAATTTTCATTGTGTGGGACAGAGGTTTTACAGCAGTTGTACTGCTCAGGCAGGGAAGAGAAAGCTGACTGCATATGTTACACTACAAAACAGAGTTGAAGTTCTCAGCAACTGCGCTAGAAAATAGAATAGATGTTACTACAAGCCTGGGAAGAAGAGCTTTACAGGTTGAAAGCAATACTGAGATGTTTCTCGAACATGGCAATGTATAAATCAGCTTTCTTCATTTTGCATTGCCTAAATGAAGACCCCAATCCCTCACATTATATACAACAGAAACACTTATGTTCTCTTCTCCATTACCAGAATATTAGCAGACTACAAAACAAGGTTACCTTTAAAAGTATCCCTGTGGTATGTTGTTTCAGACAAATACAATCTGCTCCCACTTGTGAGATAAGAACTGACTTAAAATATGCTTCTGGCAAGCAGGACTTTAAAGCTCATACTTAGTAGTATCTTATCCTGGAATTAATCTCTAAGTGAATATAATTTTTTTTGATTTGGAGAACCACAACCTGAGGATATATTAATTAAACATCGCATAGCAATGAATATTTTAAATCTGCTCATCACAGTTCATGAACTAATTAATAATAGTTTATAAGAATGAATCATCCTTCTTAATTGCATTTTGTTTGTTATACATTGCAAGATCTGCAATGATCTGCACTTCTTGGGAGAAAATTATTATGGCTGGCTAGTACATTCCGCATCTATTTCTACCAGGCCACTAAACCCCAGGGACTTTTCTGTCTTTCCCTGCCTATTTCTTACCCCAGTCCTTACTGTAATTTCCAGGTCTGTGCTTTTTTTATCATCTCTAGCTGCATATAACCTTGAGGTTTATTTGTAATAGTATTGCTCCTGCCCAGTTCTTTTCCCGGAGGCTCTCAAACTGCTTTAAAAAGAATAGAAAATATTCCTAAAACCTCTTTCTCTCTCTCACTCTCTCACAGAGACACACAAAAAGGCAAGTACAAAATGAAGAACTAGAGTGCTGCTGCTGTGTTGGAGGCGAGTCCTAGTCTCTAACATTCTTAGGAAACATCTCACTAGGAAAAACTGAAGGCTTCAAGGTACTTTTGAAGATCTGGGGCTGTGGTTGTGCTGATGTCCTCCTTGCACCTGGCTGCCCACTCATTTCTTCTCCAAGTGAGGTAGGGAACATGGTAACTGCTTCTCTTTCTGCTCATCCTCTGCTAGACTTAGTCCAGTAATATGAACACTGATTTTCTTTGACTCCTTTTGTAAGAACTGTGGTTCCCTTTGCCAGAGAGGACTCTCCAAATACACATGGTAGAGCACTGAACAACAGTATTTGAAACAACTCAATCATTTCTCTTCTGCCACCCCGAAGTGATGGAAGAGATATGCTGTATACAGACCTTTAGCAGGGAAAAAAACAGCAGATAACACAGTGGACAAACCCTCAAGTACTCTAGACATTTATAACTTCACCATCTTCAGAGGGAGTAAGGACACACTATCTCCCTGTGCATGGGAGTTTTTGCATAAAATATACTTCCTGGGCAACAAATTTACGTAACTGCAGTGGTACTGTTTTCACTGTTTGCTTCTAATTATGGAACTGGAAAGTTAAATTTACAAGTACAATCAACTCTCACCGAAACCATCATTATAACACTCAAACTCTCAGTGATGAACTGATTCCTTGATCGTTTTTTGCATGCCTTCAGACTCCATTATTTATTTTTTCACCAGGTAATCATATTTTAACGGATTGTTCAAGACTCTATGTGAGAAAAAGAGGACTAAGTACCTCTGTACAAATATTAATGCATCAATGAGGCTACTCTGCCAAATATTATTCCATGACATGAAATTCATAGTAATTCAGGAGATACAAATACTTTCCTTGTCTCCTCCCTTGTGGAGCAATGCATCACATGGATTTTTGGAAAGTTAAACCTCGTATTTAAATTGCAAATGAATTAGTTACTTAACCCAAGTTACTGGGGTTTTCTGCAAAAGACACTAATTCAAATTTCATGGTAAGCCAGTATAGTAGAAAGCAAGGGGAAAAGTAGGGAAATAACAAATAGAAAAGCAGTGGCAGCGAGTTGTTACAGAGAAAGAAGTATGAATTAGCTGCCATTGAGTTCTTATTAAGTCTTTTAACAGCTCACTTTCTCCCTTGGGTTATTACTTCTGTTTGTTGCACATGTCTTAGGGCAAGTTTCTCATTACCTCGAAGTAGTAGAGGCTTAAAAGATGTGCCATAAACCTGGAGCCCCTAAGCTTCCACTAGTGAATTTTTAGGAACCAATAACGTCACTACGCTGCAAGTGGTTGTCAGTAATCCAGAATACAAGTTTTAGCTGGGCATTTGATTTGCATGGAGTGGTAAGAGCGTACAGTGCTACAACAGGCGTCATCATTGTTGCACACTCCAGTAAACCTGTCTGCTCTCTAGGTATGACTAAGGCTCTTCTTGCAGCAATACTTGTTCTGTTCCGAGGGCACTCTGCTGATTTCCCTTACTGCTTACTGTGATGCCTGTGCACTTACTAAGAGCTATTTATGTCTGCTGTTTCCCACCACATCCTATCAAGCCATCCATGCCTTCAACTTGTACTTTGGTTTAGGAGATCGGAGAACAAGGGAACAGACCTGCTGGGACAACTCCTACAGAGGCCGCACAGAAGATTTCAAAAATATTCTGTTTTCATGGCTTACCTTCCCCGTTTCACTTAAAAGTTATAGGCAGCAGAGAAGAAACAGCATGCAGCTAACACCCAAGCAGTGAAGAAAAACTGTTTTTCCTGATCCTTCTCACTGTCTGGTCTAAAAAATATTTAAAAAATTGAGCCTGCAGGTTCACACTAACAAAAAACAGTATTTCCATATTTGTACAGTCTGCCTGCATGCTTCAACATTTCAAACAGGAAAGGAAGTATGGCAAGCAGACTCTTCTGCTCATAATTTCACCACAGTTAGAGTATACATCAGGCCATGAGATCCTACCTAGAACATGACTAGAGCAAACCAAGAACCTGATCTCCAGGAAGGCTGAGAAGTATGTTTTTTGAAACAATGAGTAACTATCCCAATATCAAGTATGTGATGGCAATTTAAACAAACCTCCCAACTTCGAGAGGTTCATCTGAGTCATTTCCAGAGCACGTGCTCTGGATGAAGTTCTCCTTCTTTCCTCTACTCTATTCCTTCAAAGATATCACAGAAAATAGGATTGTACAGCAGGCCCTTTCCTAGACAGGTTTTGTTTTGCCTTGGTTTGGGTCTTTGAATAAAAGATTCCAGACTGAATTATTAAGTGCTCATTATGCAAAGAAAAAGGCTAGTCTTGTCACAAGACACAAGAAAAAGACTCAAGAAATACACAGACGTGTCTTTCATTGCTACTGACTTAATTTTTCATTCTTGGGCAGTGGCTGTCACTTGATTTGGGCTGATTGTTATATTAATTATTTCTTGCATTCTGTTCCTAAAAACTAGAGGGAAAAAAAAAGGCCATAAAAGCCATTTTACATTTAGTCTCACAATAGTTGAGACAGATAAAAGTTTCTCCCTGTCTCTTGTTTCCTGAGCCTTCTGTATGCTTCTCAGCGGGGAAAGTCTTTCCAAACACCTGCTTCTTGATGTCCACCCTGCTGCCAGCTCCCCCATGCCAGCCACTCAGACTGGTAGAGCTACCTTATCCTCAGTGTTGGTGACCAACATTGCTTAGCACCTCTCTGTGCTGTGCAATAAGAAAATGACTGTTACTAGGGCTCCAATCTGATTCCAGGCCTAATCCTACCAATAAACGAACCCTCAACAGGAATTGCCACAGCATGAGCTGCCAATTCACCTGATACTATCCTTAGGGTGCCCTTTCTAGTGTACTGGCCTGTTGGGGCTTGATTTATTAAAGCCTTGTAGCACAGCATCTCTCATGAGGACCTGTAAAATACTGTGGACCTCCATTTCAAGATTTTTATTATGCTAGAAAAAAGTTAACTGATAATTATTTCCTGCATAGTAACTGACACTTTTAGTCATGGTTTATAAAAAAAATAGAGCCCCATTTACAATTTGATAAATCACAATATCTTAAAGTGATTTTTAAATATTTTTTCATCTGTTTTCCAATTTGCAAAGTCTTCCACTACGGAGGATGAACTTGTCTAAACTCTCTCCCAAAGTCAGAGAGAAACAGATGCTTCCTAGATGATGAAATGATCGAATTCTGAGACTAAACTCAAAATTGATCAAGTCAGAGATTTCAGATAATAGCCTAAAATCTGCAATTTCATTGTACTGGCTAAAAAGTTTTACCGATGCGCTTACATCTACATTTTTCATGACTAAATTAAGGTGAGATAAAACCCTTCTGAATATTGCCTTTTTGATAAAGCTTAAATTTGTAAGTAAAGATTTTATTTCCTGATTTTCTACATAAAAATATGTATTGAAGGTCTTAACATTCACTCGATCTTGTTGATCTAGTAAGTTGCTTTTAAAAATTAATAGCACAGGATTTTTAGTTTAAGGCATGTATTTTATGGGCTTATATTTAACTTTTTAAATGAAAAGCTTTCAATTGGAGGAAAAAAAAAACTAGGGTAAACTTCACTTTTAAAACTTCATTTTCTCCTCATTCCTCCCTTTTGTGACTACTCACAGTAAATTAAAGTTTCTAAATTCAGCCTTTAAATCTACAACCATAAGAAATAGTTATCAGAGAGAATATTGGAAAAAAGCTTTGTGATTGCAGCAAAAGACTTTAGTAGACTATAACTGGGTTATATCATCTCAGAAATCACTTAAGAGATCTCAGGACTTCAGCTGACAGCCTGGATTTACAGAAACAAATCTCCAAACTCTCCAAAATGTTTTGTTTTGAAGCCCCATGAGCTTCCCCGTGGCTGTCTATTACACAAAAAGGCATGATTCCCAAGACGACTTGTGGAGATGATTACGTTCCGCAGGTCAGTGTTTTCTGCGCTTTCCCTCAGGTGGCCCATGCACTTTGTGGTATCAGCCTGAGCTGCCTGGATGTCAGGAGAAAGCAGAAAAGTTTTGATGAGCGCCACTCCACAAAGTGGATGTGCAGTGCCCCTTCCAGAGCTGCTTCTAAAGATAGCATCGAGAGCGACTGCTGACTTATATAACCTGGGGTAGTTGATGCACCTCATTCTTGTTTTCATTAACAAGAATATCTTTCCCTGAATGCATGCTCTCTTTTTTTTTTCAGTGATCTGTTGGTCAAAGAGTTAACCTCGCTATTCTGTGTCTCTGCGGGGCACTTTACGTACGATGTTCAAAATCCAGATAGCGCAGTACAGCAGAAAAGTAGCTAAAATAAAACTTACTTCAGAGAACTTCAACCACAACACGGTTTGAGCAGGAAGAACCTCCACAAGGTGGCCACCAACAGATAATGGACAGGAAGGAGGTGGTTCTGTCACCAAAATTCACATTTTCTTCATATGTAACCCCTTCCCACTACTCTATTACCCATTTTGGCAAAAAGGGACAGGACCACTGGATAGCAACACAAACCCCATGAAAAGGGGCTTACATTAATCATGCCTTAATGTAGAAACCACCAGAAATTAAACTCCGTATCACAGCTATCCTGGCCATCTTTTGGCTTAGTAGCTTCACTGTGCACAACAATGAGGGACACAAGTTTTTAAGCCAAAAGGAAAACAGGAATTCCCAACCACATTGCACCAGCAGTCTGACAAGTTCAGGATTGTCAGCCAGAGCTGAATCCATGAAATCAAACCAGCAAGGACCGTACTGTAAGTGTGTGCAATATATGACTAGCTGGTTTTGTATGCTGTATGCGATGACAAATTAATTTAAAAGGTCTTGCTGCAACTTACAATGCATTACATGTTAGAAAGCAAAAGCGTAATGGCTGCTTGGCTTTGTTTCTCTGCTAGTGCCTTATGACAGTACACTGCAAGATGAGGACTGACCTCCAGTGGGTGCAAGATGCCATGAAAGTATCAGGAAAAAGACATATCAACAAAGAACTTTCTAGGAGCCAAAAGTGCCAGCTCTAACACACACAAGAGGCACAGGATCCCACATTGTTAGGCGAAGTCAGTCCAAGAGGACATCCAAGAGCACCCCAAGGACTGCATTTTCTCCAAGAACCATTTCTATTCCTAACACTCCTCCCAAGATCACATCATCTTCCAAACGCATTCATAAGGTTCTCTTTACTCCCAAACCTATCCTCTCTCTCAGCACCAGATGCTCCCCAAAATGTATCCTCAAAATGGCTCCCAACGCAACTCTCAAGAACACATCCTTTCCTAAACTCCTAAAGTTAAGCATACTCAGAATCACACGGTCTCTCTCCGAAATGTACTCTCATAGCCACAGCTGTACCAAAACCTACACATAGGCAACAATGCAAACAGCAGCTAGCTAAACACGGCATCAAATACAGCAGGAAATACATAGGTTACTCCAAAAGTAATGCCTCCTATTTATTTCCGTGGAAACAGCAACAAATAGCACAATAACACCATTTGATATAGCAAATTCTTAGCTACAAAACACAATTTTTCAACATAGTCACCACCATTAGCTATGCAGTCCCGCCAGCAATGAACAAGAGCCTGCCTTCCGTCCTTCTAAAAATCTGTACAGCTGTCTGGAACGTGACTTGTCTTTCACATCAGTGTCTCCACTGCTGAAATGCACCACCCACCACCTCACTGTGCTCACATCCACCGTCTGGTCTCCATAAATGTTCAGCAGTGTCAAAGAATGTCAGTGGGTGCCATTTTTTTCTGCATGGAAGAATGCAATTCAAATTGCTTCATATACACTTCCATGGCAGACGCCATTTTGTCAGACTGCCTCTCTGCTGCCATCTGTCACATAGCAACAAAATGTAAAGGAATATTTGTGGGAAGGGTCAACCTCTGCTGTCATACCACGAAAATCTACCTCTGATGTTGTCAGCCAACATAATAAAAGAGGAGGTATTACTTTTGGAGCAGCCACCATAGTATACAATCCACACATACCAACTGCGTGAAACTGCTGCTCACTAGGCAGCAAGGAAGTCTCTGTAAAACACGGGCTCCATTCAACCTTACATCTCCACTTGAACTTTTGGGGAATAACTACTATGGAAGGTTAATATAACTTTCCAGCTGTAATTGCATCATGTGACAGACCACCTGCATCATACTGGCCATTACTAGAGGGGTGGAAAGATGGAGTTTGAGTTCTGCAAGACAACAGCTCTCTGAGTGAATGCATGCTTGCTGAATAAGCCAGAACAGCTCCTTGAAGCCACAGCATATTATTTCACTCCTATAAAGAATGCTGCTTATACAGCTGAAGAGAACATTTTGTTATTGAAACTTTGAAGTGTATTTATTTTATTTACTGAAATAAAAGGTAGGCCAAAACAATCTGAAAATTCATGTTCACCTTGGCCCATGATTGAGTTGAGAATACAAACAGCTTATCTCACAAAAATCCTGAAATATTTAAATGCTTCAACTATCTGTATTTGCATTTCATATTAAAACCTTGAAAAATATTTAAGTTCCGTATTTAATTCAAAAATACTTTTGAAAGCTTGAAAATTAAAGAAATGACAAAGATTACTTTCCTGGAAAATGTTTTTTAAGTTTGTCTTGGTGTAACTTGAGACCAAATGTGGAAGGAGCATTCTCACAAAACCTCCCAAATCCTGGCGTTGGTGCTAACGTGGCGTGGGATGAGATACTAAACATATTAGCTGTTACAACTAGTGAAGGATGTGAGAAGTCTGAAATCAGGCTGAGGAACTGAGTAAGTTCCAGTAATTCATTTTGCACTGGCCTATTACTAAATTAGTCCAGCTTAGCCCCTACTAATTACTTAGTAATAGAGGAGCATTTTAGAGGGCAAGTACAGAAATGGAGGCGATTATAGATATTTGAGGGCGGCAGAAATAGTGTTCTGATTCATTTTTGAAGCCACTTGACATTTACACATACAACAAAGCGGTGGGATGGCAACAGGGGGCTAATGAAGGGGAAAATACATCAAAGAGGGAAGCCACAATGAACAAAGCAATTGTTGCATGAGGGTGGCTGGGGAAGGTCCAACAAAAATCTCATTTTTATTTAACGACTGTGGAAATTATCTTGCAAGATGCAGCTTGCTTCAGTGTTCAGTGCACTGTTCTGATCCCAGTCAGGCACTGCCCTCAAAAAAACAAACAAAAAAAAAAACACAAGAAAACACACAGATGCCACCTTCACTGAAGAGCAGGGAGAAGAAACAAGCACATTTAGCTGCACATTTGAATTGTAATTTAATACAGTGAGGTATTATTTATGATCACCTAGCCACGCTATACCTTTCAGCAAATTTAAGAGCTGTCCAGGCTTACACTAATATAATTAGTTCTTTGATTAGAGAACTTAGTGACCAAAGAAGGAAGAATACCCTTAAACCTAGGAAGCTTGCAATTCTGGGAGTCAATTAAAAATATATTTAACAAATCAAGTCATATATAATTATTTCCTTACAAATTTAAAGAGGCTGCTAAATGAAATTGGATGCCCCCAAGGAATGCAGATTCCCTTTGTAACAGCACGTCATCAAAGATGGAAGGGATGGAAGGGAGGGAAAGTCTGTACTGTTGTAGTTTAGGCCCACCACCAGTTAATGACATCTGGAACAAAGCACTGTCACAGGTTGTTCAGCCTTAACACTGTAATCAGTTCATCCTGCATTTCACTTCTGTTATCTCAGATTAATCTTCTGTGCCCATGGTCCCTATCTATCCTCGCTGTTTCATGGTAAACAAAGAAAACTATCCTGTGTTTCAGCTAGCTCAAACCAATGGTAGTTCTAAGTTCATGAAGCCTCCTATTCTGTCTTATGTATATCTACTTATCTGCTGTCACATGAGGCTTGCTTTTGCCACAAGAGCAGTCCTTGCAGGCATCTCTGGAAGAGGAGGAATACTTTCCAGAGCACAGTGAACACAAGCAAAAATACTAATCTTCCAAGTTTTATAACTTTCTTGAAAATGCTGCCAGACTCTCTTTCCAAATTCTAGATCTTATGGACTAAATATGCAGTGCTATTTATTTCTCTAATGCTCATCTTTCAGCTCAGCTGTGATTCTGGGACACAATCAAGTTCTTGTGCCTGTTCATTTGGTGTGATTTATTATTTGGCAAACACCAATTACAGCTTCTTGGTCATCCCTGTAGCAGACAAGTGTTGTTGGTGCTCCTGCAGTCTAATGGAAACCAGATCCAGAATTATTCACTCAGTCCAGCAGCACCAGACAATTACTATCCTCTTATTTTGACTGAATTCCCTTCAGTGCCAGCACATATTTAGCAGAACACAGATGAAGAACTTGTTGAATTTGGCCCAGTAATTTCCACTTGCCAAAATCATGATTGCTGTAGCTGATTATTTCTATGGGAACTCTTCACTGTTGCTCGAGTGTGGATTATTGGAAACTGTTTCATATTTCAAAAGAAATGATTCTGATCTTACAGAGATGGAAGTGGGAGACTGATGCTAGTTTTGAGATTGTTCAGATCAACTAACCCTCAGCCCCTTTTCTCTGCCGAGCTCTTCCATGTGTTTCCTTCGCTCTGTGTGAATGACTGCCTTTCTGCTTCTGAGTGGTATGGACAGCCACAGTTGCACAAGATTCACGTTTACTTTAGCCAGAGCTATACTTCCAAGTCTCCAGATGGAAGCTAGTACAGTCAGTGAGGAGCCAGTGAACCTCCACATACAGCTTGGTAAGGTAAGAAGGCAAAGGAACTGCCAAGTATGAAATAATAATGCATGAGACTGCATTTTTATGTGAGCTCCTCCATCTCTCTTCCTGGTCTCAGATCAAGTCAGCTAGAATAACAGACAAGCAAAGAAACATCTCTCTTTACTGTACTCAGGTCAGATTCTTTGGTGTAAATCACGATGTCCCCATTAACTTTCAATTCAGCTGACAGAAAATAGTCCTGCAGTTTAAATTCACAGATTACAACCTTAACTGCTTCATTTCATTATGTTCTTAACTCTGAAAACACTTGATGAGTTGATATTAAGCTTACAGGTCAAGAAGGAAGTCCAAGCATCCACATAAACTCTCGCAGGCATACTCTACCCTTTGAATGCTCAAACTTTCTGCAGGAAAAAGCAGCGCGCTTTTGGTACACCCAGTGACTATTCAGGTCTCATGTGCTGCCTTCTCTGGGATGGAAGGTTGCACAGTCCCTTTATCAGAGCCTCTACAAAGCCATTATGCCAGTGACCATCCTTTGCTAACTTTACTTGCTTAGCTAAACATAAGCAAAATTCTTTTCCTTACACAAACAATCCCACTGTCATCAAAAGCGCTTTTTTTTTTTTCTTTTTGTTAGCTATACAGCAGGAGAGTTCTCCACTGAGAAAACAGTAAGTCCCATATGTGATGTGATGAGGAGAACAACCTACACTGTAGTGTACTGTGTGCTGATAATGAATGATTTGGACTTGAACACATCTTGAGTTGCTACTGGTAACAAGGAAGATCCTTCATAACAATTAAACCATACAGTCCACATCTGAAAACTGTAAGAGTTTTGTTTAGCAAACCATGATACATGGGGTTTGTTTGACATATGAGAGACTGATAACAGGCTAAACAAATTGTACTCCCTTATCAGTAGCATTGCCATACCTTCTGTAGATAAGTATGAGCAGGGATTTGAGAAAACACTTGGCAGCCTATTAACCATGAGGGAAGCACTTTTGGCCAGCTGATGGACAGCTATCCACACCAACACTGCTTTTGGACATTACTGGAAGGTCTAGAGCTAGCCCAAGGACCTAGAACTGACCTTCCTACACAATCTCTGGATAAACTGAACTGCTGATCTCTCAGTTTTTTCTGTGATTCATAACCTCCTCTGGGTGCTTTCACAGCTTACCTAGGGCAATGTGGATCTAGATTTTATAAAGAATCTCTCTCTTTGCTCTTTCAACTAGTACCTATTAAACAGTATTGCGAATCCTGAGAAGGAAGGCTAGTTTTGAAGGTGTTCAGGCAGAAAGTGTGCATCAGGTTTCAACGCCTGTGAGTCTATAAATCATCTCAATACCTTTATATTGAATTATAAAACCAAATCACTTTTCATATGGGGGATAGCCTCTGTGGTCACCAGCTTGTGACTAACAGGAAAAGCAGCCAAGGGCTGTAACAGTAAAGATGCCAATAGTGTTTCTATAGCAATCTTTACAAGCCTTATCTTTTTTTACCTTGAGAAGGTAGGATGGTATATGCAAGGCTTAAAAATCAATCCATGCTTGTTTTGTGAGTGTAATGCACTTTCCAGCTATGGTCAGGTGGCTGAAAATATAATGTTCTCTCCCTTCTAAACTATATGATGAGCATCAGAGAAAAGCCAAGCTAGTAACATAAATAGGATGCTTTCTGCTGACAAGAAAAAGACGTTTTATTTTGAAATATGCATTTCAGCTACTTGCCAGAGGCAGATAAGCCCTTTTTCCATGTTTATTCATGTAGTCAATGCTAAGATAAACTTGTTTCTCTCTCATTTTCAATTCAAGACAGTCCATTGTTTTTCTTCGTATCATTGTTACCCATTGTTTAGGAGAGTACAATAAATGGAAGAATTTTGTTACTACCAATATTCCTTTGTTGGAGATCTAGTACAATAGAACTTTATTACCATTATTTTGCACCTACACTATCTTTCACCCAAAGCACCTCCTTACAAACCCTTGTGAAGCAAAGGCTTACATCTTACATATGAATGCACAAAGAATTATATCAGTACAGAAATTCAGCAGCTGTGTGAAACTGTTCAACAGCAGTGCTCTCCAACAATTCAGCATAGAAAGAAAAATACTAAGGGCTTGCTGGTGAGCTGGGGAATTCTAAAAGCATTGTCTTGAAATCAGTCTATGGAGACCAGTGTTGACCTGAAGCTGTACTATTCCAAAACTGTAACTGTAACTCAACATGGCTTTTCTAACACACAAAGCAGTGATCCACTAAGATCAAAATTCAATATGGAAATGCCACAATTTGAAAGAGTTTTCTTTATTCATTGCCTAGTTCCTTCTCACTAGTCAATAAAGCTCTCAAGAGACTCCATAAGGACTCCAGCAGGCTTCTACAGATTTCCATCGAGCTCAGACTTTGTCCCATGGAGAACAAACAGCACAAAAAACTCAGTGGGACATGCTGTAGTAGGAGAGGGGAAGCGCAGGTAACTATGGCCTAACTGTTTTCTCAGAGTTTTTGTTGCCCATGCCACGGTGCTAGCAGGGAAGATGGTGCCACTTCAAAGCATCTGTGATTCTGACTCTAGATCACATATGAGTTGCATGTGGCCCCATGAAAGCCCATGCTTCATCATTTTCTTGAAGTAGTGTGCTTTGAAAAACCACCATTCCAGATCATGAAAATGTTGGGGTCCCTGGCACTAGATAATGTAGGATTCCTCCAAAGAAACAGAATGCTGGAGACATGGACTTTAATGTTAGGACCCTGAAAGGCCATAGAATCCTTGCTCAAGTCAGCATGATCATGGTTTACCAAATCCACTCTACCTACCAAGGCATCCCAGCTGTCCTTAAATTCATGGCAGCAGCCTGCAAAACCCCAGAACTATAGCCAGGATGCGTTTAAAATAAAATGGCTCCATTTTTTTTGCCTCAGGATAGAAAAAAAAATGTGGTTGTAAGGAAACTTCTAGAGTTGTGCTTTTTTTTCCTGTTTCCTATAGAAACAAAACACTTTTCTCCTTTATTTCATGATTTCCCATCAATCAAGAAACTTGAGTTTCTACTCCCCCTAGCTGTAAACCCTAGTAACACTTCGGTAGCCTTTCCTAGCTGACCACGTGTTGTTGCATAGTGAATGTCTATTAAGATTTAATAGCAACACCAGCAGCTAGGTATTGATAAATCTTACATATTCATCATGTAATTAGTAAAATAAGACAGAATTTGAGTGGCATATCTTTTGTTAAACTGCTAGTAAGCATTAGCGCTAGGAACAGGTCAAGAGTCTTTGTTCTAAGTCATTCTTAATAGCCTTGAAAAATACTCCAACCTGCTGACTCATCTTTATTACTGTATTATATAGTAGTCCATCTAATTAAAAATATCTTAAGCACTACACAAGAGTTTCAAGTAGTATAAGTCATGTGTTCCTTACTTACCGTTTAGTGAATTCTCTAAACATATATCAGGTCTCAGCCACCTCCAGAAAAGATCTGTCAGAGACTTCTGATCTGCCTGAAATGCAAGAATTTTCTTACTGTCTATTCAGTATAAATTCTTTTTATTCTTTTTTTTTTCCACACAATTTTGTATGTACATTTATATCAAAGACCACAAACATTTCCTATATCTAAAAAGAACCCCCCAAAAATGATGAACAAACATGTGTAACATTAGAAAGAAAAAAAATGTTTGATTGTATGAAATTGACAGTGGAGTTGATTATCCATTGTTCTGTGCTTTGGTTCATTGTAATCCTGAAAACAGAGTGAATGTTGTTAGGTGGAACTGAAGTACCGCGTAAATCACTTGCAAATCCATGTTCTGATTCTGTGCTGTCTAGCATTCATTTTGCACTAGAACTCATATCTGAGTGTGGAGGGGGAGGCTCTGAGCAAGAGAAGTGTTTTCAGAGCTTTTTACTACAGTTTTCGAACCCTGTAAGTCAATGATTTTTTTATTATAATTTTTTTTTTTTTTAAGATTCAAATTTCAGGAAGGGAAAAAAGTCTCAAAAATGTGATAAATTATTTGTCTTTTTTCATTAGGTCAGTGGTGCATTCACTAAACGTGCAGATGATCTCAAGACAGTGTGGCTAGGTACTTTTTGGTTTAGGTTCATTTCTAAGGAGGCAAGCCTTAAGGTAACTCATGGCAAAGGAAGTTTTCAAAAGCTCTAAGGTATCGCAGCAAGCCCTACTACATTGTCTAAATTGAAAACTCAAAAATATTGCCTACTATATAACAAAGTTGTTTACACTGCTGAAATCTCTCTGTCCTTATATATGTACTGTGAGAAACTGGGCATCCCATCTTGAATGACATAACCAAATTGCAACTGAATACACTGATATTTGGTGACTCCAGCTTCATCCTCACTGAGGGCAGTGTTTTTGAACTGCTGGCTATTTCTGAGAAGTTCAAAAGAAATTGCATATTAGACAGATACACACAATCTAGACAGAAGCACACATTATTTTTTATCAGACGAGTTTTCAGAAATAACCAGCACGTTTTCAACCTCCTCTATTTAAATAAATAGCTACAAGCATGGTAAGATCCTTACCACTGCACACCGCCAGAAATTGGTACAGCAGTCCACAATGTATACTGATATAACAGATCTATAAATAGATGTTTAACTAGCCAAAATCATCTTGTTGCTGACATTCCAGCTTAACTTTCCAAAAAGGAGTTGAATGGGCTGCTCAGCTACACAGTGATAACCAAGCTTTTCCAGTGAGTAGGCAAGGGTGTTTTCCCTTGGCAGTCTATTTTAGGTTCACAAGCAAGTCTGCTCTACTGCGACTTATTTTAAAGCCCTGTCAGCAGATTCCTCATCTAAGGCTCTGAAATCTGAAGGTTAGTCCCTCTAGCCTTCCAGAGGTAGCGGATGTTCAATGAAAGCTTTTATAATTTTACGATGGATAAAAGCCTATTAAAAATGCAGGTATTTTCCCAATATTAATGTAGGTTTTAGAGCCTTAAATGGGAAAAAAAATAGCAACAGCTTAGAGTGCTGACTTGGTACTTTCCCTTTGCCAAACCACTGGCCTATACTGAAGATCAGCTTCTCTCTTCAGTCTCCAAAATGGCCATCTTATTTTCTCTCACAGGAGCTGAGCTCATAGCCACAAGTACAGCACTCACCATCAGCAGAGTACATCTCAACATTAGTTTTCTTATTTGTCCCTAGTTCTCTCCTGGCAATTGTCCCTTTCCTTAGGCAGCACTAAGGATGGATCTCCATACCTACACAAAACCCCACAGGAAGCTGGCTGTGTTTTGTGTGAACACAAGGTGAACCTTGTCTAGAACTTATGTAAGATGATGTAGGAAGAAGGTGCTTCACTGACTGCTTTCCCCATTCTTTTTCCTACCACACCTCCTGTTCCAAACTTGTGCTGCTGTCCCATTTATTTCTGCTGCTTTCCTTGTCACCCTCTTTCAAGTTATTCCTACTTAATATAGGGTCCCATCTTCCTTATTTTTAGATCCATCTCTTCCCATACTGTTTGCCCAAGAGGAATCGTATTAACAAATCATACAGCCAATCTCTGATCTCCTTCCTTATTCTTCAGTGCTCAGTCCTTCAGAGAGTACTGCATTTAGACTGGTCATCCTGGCTTTCCTGTGCAAGCAGTGGGGTGTTACTGAACAGATTAACCAGGTGGAAGGAGGAAAAACAAGTTCAGTGGGAGCTGGAGCAATCTCAACAGCCATGCTCAAAGCACAGGGCAGGAAGAGTGCTTAGCTCCCCTCATGCAATCCAAACTATCCTGTAGCTACGTTCAGCCCTGTCTTCTTGTTTGTCTACCACAGCCAGTGTACACTGCCTTTCCCTTGCCCCTGAGGGATCAGGACAAGACAGCTACATCTCTTCTCTAAGCAATCAGCAGAGATCCTTCTGTGCTGCAGAACATGTCCGAAGGGGCAAAGTTACATGAAGTAACACAGCCTCTTGGAAGGCAGCGTGACCCCGGTGAGCTGTGAAGGACACAGACATCCACACTGTCAGGAGCCAGGTGTGAACCAAACCCAGCCTTCTAAAGAGTATGGCTAAACAGTGATCGTTCCTGACACTGGGCAGTCCAAGTCAGGAGTACCAGAGTTGGCCAGATTCATCTCTGCTGTAATTCCACCAGCTTTACTCCAGCGTAGACGACTGTATCTGTCTGTGGTTCCAGCTCTCAAGTGTAGCAAAGCAGAGCAAATCCATTTTCGTTAGGAATGTAAACTAATGCACCAGACAAATATGCCTCATTGGAGTAGCTGAGACAAAAAGGCACATATATTTATCTGTCAGTTCTGTTACATGACCATGAAAGTCCAGCAAACTGACAGAGGGTCAGCAGCAAGAGAAAGGTGACATCATATCTTGCTGGAGCATGATTTACTAGAGCTTATCTGCTAGAGTCCTGAGAGACAGAAATAAAAGAGCAAGGCTGGGAAACTGCTGCCCCAGCTCCTTTTGTGACAGCTATGGGAAAAAAAGTCTCTGCAAACTCTATTCCTGGGCACACTTCTAGATCTGACTTCCTGGCTCAGTACTCATTGTTTTTAAAATGTTACTTTTCTAAAGTAACATTTGCTTTTGCAAAGCAGCAACAGAAGCAGCACCATGTACTCATAACAATGAATTTCAGCTTCTGTATATTTGTATGAAAAGCTGACATTTCTAAGGGAAGGAACTATTCTCCATGAACAGTCAAACGTCCTATATTTGCACTGAGAACAAAAAACCCAGCATCCTGAATCAGACATTTTCCAGTTGGATTTCAGTGGAACATCATGAAAATCAACTTCTTCCTTGTGCTGTTGATGAGAAAGTATGATGTATCACCAAAAACAACAAAAAAAAATTGCCCCAAGAGAGTCTTTAGATTCATGTTAGCAAGATGAAGAGATGACTGTTCTTCCTGGCGAGTGCATCCATGGTCCTTTGACCTCAGCAGCCTCTGAAAAGTACGCATCTGTTCCCACTTCCTTATTATTAGTTGCTGACAACATTTCTATAGCCATACCACCAGACAGAAGTTTAAAAATATCCTCTGCATCCTATGAAGAGGGCTTGTGCAAATCAGATTAAAAGGATAAGTAAGATTATGTGCAAAAGGAGGAGAATTGGACAAAGAAGCTCTGCAATGAAAAGCATATCCATAATGTCATAGCTTGAGCAAATCACTTCAAATTCTGATGTTAGAAACCTTCCCTTGGGCTACCATGGGATTGTAAGCACCTAGGAGTTAGAGCCAAACCTTCAACAGGGTTTAAAGGAGGCTGAGGTAAATGTACAAAGGCAGGGAGATACGCTGCACGAGCTCCAGGTCTTCCAAAGAAGGGCTAGTCTATAAAAATATGGGGCCCATCAGTCAGAAAATCAGTGTGCTTGGCACAGGAGTAGGATGTCTGCTGTTAAAGGCAGAAGAATCTAGACTCAAAGACACCAGCTCTAAGGCTGAATGAGTAAAAAGCTTTGCAGTCCAAGCTCTGAGGAGGACAGTTATTGCACACTGTCCACGTAGCATTAATGATTTTTCTAAATGTTTGTTTAAAACTTAAAAACCACTAAAATATGAATCAAAGAATGAAAAATCATTAATGCAAAACTTAGAGTTACTGTCCACTTCAGTCCCCATTAGTACATTTCTTAACGGAGTTCATGTGCACTGGTAGAACAGGATGGGCTTCTCCCCTTCCCCACACTGCCCTTGACTGCCAGGCAGTCTAGTCTGGCTCTGCCTTGTCTGCTTCAAGCAGGGACCATCCCCACCTGCTGCCCTTTCTGTCTTTACTCTTTGTTTGGAAGCGTCTGGAGGAAGGACTGCCTCCCAGCCACTCCTGAGCACTAAGAAACTCCCCACAGGAGATGCAGCTTCTGGTGCAATAAGGATCAGACCTCCACGTGCAACATACAGCTATGATCAGCAACAGAAGTGTGCTAAATTCATTAGGACTCTGATTCAGTTTAAGCCATTTTCTAGGAAGTGCCACGCCGTGCAAAGTGTCTTTGATATCCAAAGCACTCATGTTTAATTCCAAAAGGAGCTTCTTTAAACAGATATGCTTCTGCTTAATACTGAGATAAAAAAGAGCACCAGAAAGAAAAATTTGAATTTAGGATTCAGGTATAATTCATGTCCAAAACAGAGTCTGAAAAGAAGAAACAATAAATATCAGACAAATCAGATCTTACCATGGCAAGAAACAAAAGTAGCAAAACCACAGCAAACACAAAGATCCGGGGGAAATGAATTGATAAAAATGACTTGATAAAAAGTCCAGCTGCATTTTCAGGTTTAGATCTTACTTTAAGGATTGTATTTCCTGCAACATGAAGTCTAAAAATCCCCTTTGCATCAGTCTGGGGTTGGTTCAGAAAGAAAGTCGCACCCTACACTGCCAGTGATATACGAGTGTCAGTGAGATGGCTCCCACTCCAGCACACACCAGACAGTTTTTAAGGTTAAAAGACATCCCAGATAGACCTGGCCTTTGTAGCTGACAGCCAGAAAATGTTGACAATGTACATCTCCGAGCTCCAAATGCTAGCCTGCTTCTTCAATTTTAATTTCTTTTCGTGAATACATTGTTTGCAGCTACTTGTACCCATATGATGCTAATATGGTAACTTATTTTACTAGTGTTTTGGATGATTATTTCCATACAATCTAGAGAAAATGCTAGAGAACCCTCATTTCAACATTCATTTGGCAAAGAGAAAGACTTATTTGATGATAGATGACATTTTTCCCCCAGCAAGATTAGAGTGTGCATGGATTCTTCTACTGCTTCCAATTACCCAGGCTGTTTGTCAAGAGAGGGTGGCAGTTCAAAACTCATGACCATAATTAGTTTCTTTTCTGACATCCCAAAGATGTCCATTCTGATGTTAGATCTGCACCAAAAATGGAACCGTTTATACACTGCCAGGCTCCCACTCTATTCCAGAGTGCCTGGTACGTCACAGACTGAAAAACAGAAGTATAAATGAAAAAAATAGTTCTGTTCTCCAGCTGACAGAACAAACACTGCTGGAATGTATTTTATGCGAACTGTATATACAAATAAGGAATTATTTTTGCTGTCAGCTTGACTTTCTTCTAGCTTTTTATCTTAAAAGGAAAGCTACAGATACTGTTCTAAAAAGAGAGACTCACAGATTCATGGCAGTCTGCTAAAAATTAGATCGACTCAGGCAATGCGTGCCATTTAATCTGCAGGGACGTATTTTCAAGGGAAAGTCTCCCTCCTCTTTGATCAGCAGCTGCAGGTGACGAATACCTCAGCACCACTTAACGCAGCAAGAAGAAAACTCTTTCAGACTCACTGCACAGCCAAGCAGAGCCAGCTGAGGGCATTTCATCAGTACACACCAATGCAGCTTGAATGCCCAAAGATGAGAGCAGTGACAAGCCACTCCTGCCAGGACAAGGAGTGGGAAGGAGGAAGAGAAGAAGCTGGAATGAGGAGCTGTGGGATGTAAAGCCCAGCAGCTGCAAGGCTACTGGAACTATGAGTCAGGGCTTACACCTCTGGCAGCAGCAGCATCACAGGGCCTTGGCACAGGACAAGCAGGCAGTCCCCTTCCTGCTGACAGTAGCTGACTTAACCTTGGGCTGCCTGCTGCCTACGCCTGCAGCTGGCCCTGTGAGGAAGGATAGGTGATGATAACTCAGAGTTTCAGTTACACTTGGAGGCCATCCATTTCTCAGTGTCCTGTTTTATGAGTGGTGTGTACGCTGGTTATTCTGTACCTTAGGACAAGAGGTAGTGGCCTTAAGTTGCAGAAGTGAAGGCTCAGGTTGGATATTGGGAAAAATGTCTTCTCAGAGTGGTGAGGCTTTGGCACAGGCTGCCCAGGGAGGTGGTAGAGTTGTCATTCCTGGAGGTGTTCAAGAACTGTGTAGATGTAGCACTGAGGGACAAGGCGGGGATGGTGTGACAGTTGGGACTAGATGATCTTTGTGGTCTTTTCCAATCTTAATGATTCTGTAATCCATTTAGGCCTTCAAATTCAGCAGGAGAAGCCATGCAAGCCAGGATTAACTAAGGAGCAATATGCATGTAGCACTGTAGCTGTTGATTCCCAACAAAACATTTCATTATCTTAACTGTCAATAAACATTTTGTGTGCCCAAAACAGTAGTGAGTGGCTTACTAGTAGTTAAAAATGAGCTGGAGAAAAAAAAACAAAAAACAAAAAAAAACAAAAAAACAAAAAAACAAAAAAAAACACAACCACATTCTTTTTTTTCCCCAGTAACAAACTAAAGTGAGAAAAATTTTACCTTTTCACCATTGAGACAACTAATTGTGAATAGGAAATAAAAGTCTCATTTCAAGCTTACCCTTTTTGTTTGATGCGAAATAATAATTTTTCTTGCAATTTAAGACAGAATTCCTTTATATCTTCAGTTCAAAAAGTAAGAAAAACAAAAGTATTTTAAGACAAATGGAAATAAAAATCAACACCTCGCAATATTGATTTGACCTGTACATTTTCAGGTATCTTTTCTTTTCCTCTGATGAAGTGCCATTTATAACTTTTTTAATTCAAAGACAGCATTTTCCCATGGAAATTTCAGTAAAGTTATTATCTGACAGCAGACGACCAGCCTACAGCACTCTGCAGCTCTTATTTCACCTTGTACAGAACTGTAATGCTACACTGTGACACTTCCTCCAAAACTTTCCCTTCCACTAAATAAGATTCTTGCATGTCCTACTTGTGTTTCTCCCCAGTGCCAACACTTATGCTGCTCTATGCACACATTTCTTTATTCTTTCCATACCCATTTCCTGGCTCCCTCCCTCCTGACACACACGTCAAGGGACAGTCTTCAGAAGAAAAGTGAGAAGTCTTGTCTGGAGAGCAGGGTCAGTCACAGAAGACTTTCTCCCAGCAAGATAACGGCCTTAGTCACACCCCCTTTCACTTTTACAGTGGCTGGGAATTAGCTGGTTATCTTCACAGATTAAGTGCATGAATACAAAGGCATTCTTAACAGGATGGCTCCAAAAAACAAGCAAGACAAATAAATCCACTCATTTCCTGTTCCTGTGTATCACTTGCATTGGAAGTCACAACCATGATTTAAGTCTCCAGTTTCCTAAGCACCAAGAGGCAATTCATGCACCACATGCTCCTCAGTTTACAAAGACAAGAAGAGCAACAAGTGAATGGGTCTCTTCTATCTCATGCCACATACGAAATTGGCTGAGTGAGTTGTTCAAGTAAACAGACCAAGGGACTCGATCCAGCACTCCTGGCTCTCCACTCAGCAACTAAATCACACTTTCTCTTCTCATTCAGAGCTGTCCTGGCAGAACAAAGGAATTTATGCAAAGATCAGTCCTGTCCTGGCTGGGTGATGAATGAGATAATGATTAGAGAATTATTCTATCATAGTTTAGGTAGAAGGATAACCTTGCCACCATGAAACTGCAGCATACTTCTTTTCCCAATTACTGCTGAACTCATATTTCCCATCAAAAGGTGTTCTTTTCTTGTGTTGCTGTTGTTGGGGGGGGGGGGGGGGGGGGGCACTGCAGCTTTACTAGAACTGTAAAATTCTGGAGAACTAACAACTGAGAAAACTATTCCTCGAAGGCATCTAGCCAGAATTCTTGGATAAAGAAGATGGGAATGATCCTACAAACTTTTCAGATGGATCTCTGACCTTAGAAATAATGTCCACCTTCTCAATTGGCCCTTAAGAAAAACTGCTAGTTATAATGGCATTAAAAAGTCAAGGCTATGGCAACTGAAATCAATTCCTTGCCTTCATTATGCTTCACTTCTATCTGAAGTGACTGCTCCATCTTTTGCAATGACACCTGCCCTTAGCTTGTCTAATGAGACATCGTAAGAGCTGCTGCTTTGGTGGGCTTTTTTGTTTGGGTGTGTGGTTCTTTTTTGGAGGTTTTTTTTTTTTTTTTTTTTTTTTGTGGTTATGGGCTTCTTTTCCTTCTCCTCTTTCCAAAACCAAATACTCATTCCCCCCCCCTCCCCCCCCAAATTAGTCTTTAAGACAAGCAAAAAACTTGTGACTCCACTCAATGAGATGGATTTTTGGAGAATGGATGAAAGACTTTTTTTCAAATTATTTTAATTTTTTATTTTATTTTTTTTACTTCTCAGGAAACAACTTTTCTTTAATTGGCAAAATGAAAGATTTTAGGTTTCCATTTTAAGGGGATCATTTGAGGGAAGCATCCTTAAATAAAAGCAGCTTAATTAATTTAAAAAAAGAAAAAAGAAAAGAAGAGGAGAGGAGAAAAAAGGGAACAAAGAATTTATCCCTCCAAAGGAGCATTCACCCCAAAGCAGAAAGCTTTTGTTGTGTATTGATATTTTATCTGTATTTTTGCGCGCACAGTGTGTATACCCATATATAGATACAAGATCAAACTTCCCAAAAGCCTGTAGGACCAGTAGAAGGACTTTCTATCAGTCACTTCTAAAGAATATGAAATACTGAACACCAAGTAGCAGCATCTAAATACAAAGATGTATTATTCTCACCACTAGCTGTTTGCAAGTAAAACCATATGTTTACATGCTAGAAAGGAAACAGGAAACCTCTACAATACTTGAGTAGTTAGGTGTAGTTTGGCAGGTATATTTCATCCATTCTCAGCTTTGTCTCTCTTCCTACCTCCAGACAGTCTGTGACCTAGGTTACAGTAACTTCTGACCTTTTAAATTAGCATTAACAAAGATCTGGGAAATACATAACTTGAACAGCTCTTAGAGATGCAGACTGGGAGCTTTTTTTTTTTTTTTAAAAAGCTTTTTCCAGGTTAGCGACTTCCAACTAAATTGTAATTGTAAACATTTTTGCTGGAAAATTTGAATGCAGGAGGACATCAAGATTTGTTGACTGAATCAGCAGCCTCAGCTATCACCACTGGATCTCAGAAGAACTTGCTATTAGTTTTCACTGTAGGTTGAATCAAACCTTAAGTGTCTCGGGAGTATCATTTTAAAGATGAAGAACCACATGAACTGACAATGTTGGTTTGGTTTAGGTACATAACAGACAGTAGTCGTACAAAACTAAACAAAAATGCCTCCAAAAACCCTACTTGAAGGCCTCCCAAGCATTTGTACATTTCCATGAGTTAAAGCGAAAGCTCTTTGGAGAAGGGAGGAGGTGTGGAAATGACTCTATATCAACCTCAGCTATAACCACAGAGCTGGAGCATCTGTGACGCTGGTGAGACAAGCCAGGCAGCCTGCAGCTTGTGAGAGCCCTGCCTGCAGTGGGAGCCCTGTGCTATGGGCAAGGCAACTCTGTTCCCCTGAGGTTGCTGAAGAAGGAGGCAGTCAGTGAAACAAGCAAACAGGCTTCCCTCAAGTCTTTCACATAACCAAAGGTAGAGGAAGGTCTTCAATCATCTTTCAGTCCAGTAGGCAGCAGTGCATCCCCCAGGAAGTAAGTGTGGAAGTAAATGCATACATCTGCAAGTATGCAGAGACAAAAAGGGCGTGGGACGTGCTTCCTCTGCCTTTTGACACCCACAATGAAGGCGGACACATCTCTCATAAATCCCTTCAGCGCCTTTTTATAACTCACAGAAGAAGGGAAACGAGTACTTCTACAATGTCATTCAGTTGCCTGGATCTAGAGAACTATTTTAGGAAAGGAAAAAACAAACCACTGATGTGGCTCTTGTTCTCTGTCTAACAAAGAGAGTCAAGGCATCTACACTGGGTTAGGTGAACCACGTCTAAAATCAGCTTGTAGAGTAAAGCAGCAGCATGGACAGTAAAGCACTGTATCTCCCTTTTAATAAGGGGAGGGGGCTGTAAACTACTGTCAAGATAACTATTTTCTCCCATCTAGTGGTGGGATCACATTTTAAAATGTTCCTCCCATCTTAAATGACAGAATTTTGAAACAGCTTAAGGCTGAACACAGTACCACTGTTCTGCAAGATCCCAAAAACCTATGGCTGTGATTTCTGCAAGTCCCACAAATCAGGTCTTGGAGACTGGAAACAGTCCTCACTTCTCAGTTCTTTGCTTTAACCACTTGACCACATTATCTCTGCTTTGAAAAGTGCTTGAAATATATGGAAGATGCAAATCTACCATACTAGTCATGAGCTAGTTATTTATAGATTGGCTGCTAGGGATTGCCTCTTCATGATTATAGCATGTGATTATTTTTAGCCCTCCTAAAGAGCCTTGTTACTCATCTGCAGAAACTGCCGTTGATATGTCACATATGTCACATCTGCTTCATGGTTAGCTTCAACTCATTCACGAAATGCAAGTGAAGGATGTTTTATTTCTGGACTGGGAACAAATTTTGAGGTGATAACCCAGCTGTGTGACAGTTTCACAGCAATGCTCAGCTGAACACTGTGGTAAGATGCTTCCCAATCAGTCGCTGCCCTTGCTATACATGTTAAAATCAAACCACATTCCTAATGGAGCAAAGTCTGAATTGTTTTACACTACAGACTGTCATGTTCTTCAGCCTAAAAAGGCATATCCTATTTCATTTTGGGGATGTTTTTACAGATTTTTCACATTTGGGCTTTCAAAAGAATAGATCTGTTGCCAGTAGAAGAAAAAGTTCCCAATATAGGTTTCCTAAAAGAGTGTACCCACCTTGTATATCCATTTTTATACTCTACCTATCCTCCATACTTATTTCCTTTCTGGTTTTTAAATTCAGTTGATTCAAGTACAAGAAAACTCTTGTGGGCCTAGGTAATATTCTCTCAAGTCATTAGTTTGAACTGAAATAGGCTTGAAAGGCCAAGCACACTCAGTTGAGAATTAGCAGAGCACAAACAGATACACAAAGTACATCTCATGCAGAGCATAAGCAGTATGTTGAAAGGCCTATTACAAGGCTGAATGTGGGAAAGTCTAGTACAAGGCTAAATACTTTCACATAGCACAGAATTCAGACAAGTCACTGTGTGTTGAAATGAGGCTTGATGAGCCAAAAAGGCTTTTTAATTACCTGCCTTTCCTTCTAAGTTCCCCTCAATAATGGTACATTCTGGTGAACAGAAATGCTCCTAAGATAACCATACATCTTCCCAGCAGGCATACAGTCCAAGTGAAGCTCCAGTACACCAAATAGTTCAGAATTTTCAAAATTCAGTCAGATAAATAGACAACCACCTTAATATCTCATCTGGTCCAAATACAATTCAGGCCTTTTCCAGTAAAGAAATGCTTGTTGCATTAGTCTTACCATGATGTGTTCACTCTTCCCCCTTTTCTGTTTCTTGATAAAAAGACATCTTTGCAAAAAAGTGATGATACAATTGTATCTATTCTCTCTTACTGACTCCAGATCAAACCTAGATATAAGTTTTCTAGCTGTTCAAATATTCTTTTGCTACTCTCCTACTTCCTGACCAGGACCTCAGGACTACAAGGGAAAAGAGATTTTTCATAATAAGTAAGTCTAGGGATGGACAGAAAAACGTGATGAAGTCAGAGAAGATTGATTACAACACTTTATACAATAGAAAAACACAAACTATTTCTGTGGCAAGGCAGGTAATATACTGTTTCATCATAATTGATGGGAGGGGGTCATTTAATATGGTGCCTAGGTCATTTCATCGCCTTTGGCTTTTCATCTGATTGCATGATTTCATTCTTCCAACTTCTGTGTTGGCAGACTTTTATTTATCTGGTTTTATAACAAATAGATGGAAAAGAAATGACTGATCTCCTGCGTACAAAATTGCCTTTGCCAAAAGTAAAATTCAAAATCAAAGCAAACAAAGCCTGCAGCTGCTCCCTTGTTTTCCATGCCAACAATAATAACCAGTTACAATAAAACTAGATTACCTGAAACAGAAGCCAGAAGTACCACATCTTCAGCATAAATAGATTAGTAGAATTGAAAACATGTTAACTAGGAAATTTTGTTTCACCCTCATCTTGAATCACTGCCCTTTATCTACCAAACCTGGGGATGTGCTATTAAAATGAAGACTTAAATGTGCCTGTAACAATCTTCTTCTGAAGTCTTGCTTTTCTGCAATTTACATTTAGAAACTGAGCCATCCCCCATTCCCTCTGTACGGCTCTATGCCAGTGCAGTAAAGACCAAACTGTTCTATATTCCTCCATAAAACCATCCTTTGGAAAGTGTTGTTGTTTTGTTCTTTAACCAAAGAAAAAGTCCGCAGGAACAAAAGCCCAGGGGCTTGTCTCAGACCTACTTGGAATCAGAGACCAAAAAGCCAGAGAGAGTGGCAACATACCCAAAGAGGTCACCACTGCAGTCTCCACAATGAAGATGGTAAGGTCATATCAATTTGTCCTTAAAAAGCACATCTGAATTTGTTCCCTCCATGGATTTTCAATGCCCCTTGCCCAGAAAGTGAAAAGCTATTTATTTCAGCGGAGCTATCAAACTGAAATTTTTCTAGCTTCATTTTGAAGCTGGCTTTCACAGGATGCATTCTGGGGACTAGCAGAGTGTCTGCAACATGGTAAATATTACCGTACACACAAAGCACCACAAATGCCTCCGAATGTTGCCAGGTAAACGTGTATGCCTGTAGTCATGTGGGAACATGGCAATTCTTTGCAAGTAAATGGATTTAAACTGACAGACAAGGATTATTTGTTTAATTTTCAATTAAAAATAAAACCTCACAAGCATCCTCACACTTGGACATTCTTTCATAAAGAAATTGAAATAAACATTATGTTTTGCATGTAGCAGCAATAAAATCTGCTAATTGCTCTTCAGCCTGAATTTTCAGGGATAGGGTGACTCCAGGTAGCACTTCATCGGTGCCATACTTGGCTTTTGAACTATACTCAGGTTAGGTGGTAAAATTATTAATATTTAAGATTCAAGAGGTCTGAGCATTAATTTTATCATAACAAAAGGTACGCTGCTTTTGACTAAAAGGTAATAGTTTGTGATTATTTACAACCTCTACTTCTACACTACGATAATACTGGATGCGCCACTTCTACAGGCTCATTCTGTGGAGCTGTTTCCCTATGTTGTCAGTTGCAGTAGTTGACAAGCTAGGGTGGACAAGGAGTCCATCTCTATCAGACATGTGCACTGGGCCTTGTTAACATATAAAGGATCATCTGGAGTCCACCCCTTCCAGAGATGGACACCTGGCTTTGTTAACATTAGAGTGATTTTTTTTCCTCACCTCTTTCTTTTCTTATAATCCAGGTCCCTGCAACCACTTGGCAGAGAACAGGAAAGTAGAGAGGGAAATAGAGCTCAAATGTTCTCTCACTATGATCGTTCAACGCTTCTGACTGACTTGCCTTAAATTGTATTATGCTCTTGGAGTCCCACTATTCTCCAGCACTAGATATTACAAAATTAACTGCAGAAGAGATGTTGATAAACCAGATGTAATGCACAGACTGCTACCTAAAGCCGAGAAGCAGTGGCTGTCCTAAGAGAAGAGAACAGCTATCCCAAGTAAAGCTCACAAAAATAACCTCTGCAAGATGGAAGAAAAGGTGGGTTGCTGTTTTTTTTTTTTTTTAGTCAAAAAGACTACAGAGAACTCAAGAACTGTCCAGTGGTCAGAACCACTGGTTAAGAGTTATATCAGCCTCTCATTTGATGAATAGTAACTTATCATAGAATGGCTTGGGTTGGAAGGGACCAACCTGGTCTTGAACACCTCCAGAGACAGACCATCCACAGCCTCTCTGGGCAGCCTGTTCTGGCACCTCACCACTCTCTCTGTAAAGAACTTCCCCCTGACATCTAATCTTAACCTTCCCTCCTTGAGCTTAAAACCATTCCCCCTTGTCCTATCACTGTCTACCCTTGTAAAAAGTTGATTCCCCTCCTTTTTATAATCCTCTTTTAAATACTGGAAGGCTGCAATGAGGTCTCCTTGCAGCTTTCTCTTCTCCACGCTGAACAAGCCCAGCTCCCTCAGCGTGTCTTCATAGGTGAGGTGCTCCAGCCCTCTGAAACTTCTGGAAGCCCCATGTTTCAGAGTACGTCCTCTATAAGCTAGATGCTAAGGAAGTAGTGTGCGTGATTTGGACTCCATGTTTCAATCTTTCCATGGTGATTCAACACAAAGGCTTTACCCCAAGCCACTAGTTAAAAACCACAGATACTAGTTGAAAGGGAAGCAAAATGAACCAGCATGCATATTCCTCTGCTACAACCATTCAATCATCCATGGTTATGAGCAAGTCTCCTGAAAGCACCACTTACTTATTACCTCAGAATAGCCTTATGACACCATTCTTCTCTCCACAATTCTCCTCCTCTGCAAGTCAAAAATATCACTAAGCACATAAAGCAGTCAAAGCCCAATCTTTCCTTTACTACCTCACATCCTTTTCATGAACCTCCTTGCACACAAACCCTTTCCCACCCATGCACTTCACACAAACCCTTCCCCACACACTCTATCCCTCCACTCAGCTAACACTTGCCCTCCAAGTATACTGCATCAGAGATGTATTTTCCCCCATCTTACCACATACTTCACACCATGAAGAAATGGTATTTCCTGGCCACAAGGCTGCTGAGTACTTCAGCAAGCCATGCTTTCCCCTGTGAGACTGAGTTCCTCTTACTGTCATTTATGCTACAAATTCCTGCAAGCATTAATAGCCAACTCACATGGAGCTCCTGCCTTTGGGTCCCAGCTCCATGATTTCAGATTGGTCATGCCAAGCAAACTGTAGTGATGATGAAGAATTTGAGAAGTTAAAATCCTCGGATAAGAGGAAAACAAACAAGGCAGAAGTAGCAACATAAGCAGAGCTGAAATGTGATACAGAAGATTTACTTCCTAAATGAAAATTACCACTCTCTGTGAAGAGATGGGGCCCACAGAAAGGTAAAAGTATTGAAGATTCCTCTAATATGATTTCCTGAGGTGTCCAGTGCCTGGACAAATACCTGCCATTTCTGACTCTGCTTTGGGCCCGTACAACCTGCAAGATGGGTAACTCCCCTCATTCCACAGATGGGAAATGTAAGCAAAAGAAAGACATGAGTGGCTCTTTGATGAAAATCCGTGCTGGAGATGGACATTTACGTCGATCACAGTAATGCTCATCAGAGGTCAATGGTGGATGTCTGTGTGTCAGTTCATTCAGACTGGACTGAGAACAGGAACTCATTTCACATAGGCCATCATAAAATGATTTATGACTATCAGATATTATCACTACATGTGAAATTCAGAGCAATTCAAGGCAAGAACTAAGGCCATGAAGGGGTTTCTTTGCTATTCTGTAGCCAATCTGCTCTAGCATTATCTCTTGGCCTAGATAGCCACACAAATCCATAAAGCAAGACAAGTGTCCACAACAGTATGTAGGTGCATAATTCTCCAATATATGAATGTGAATTGTATTCCAGGGGAGATAGTTTCAACAGAAACGAATAAATTATTAGAAACTCAAAAAAACATCCGAAATGTCACACTAACTTCTTGCCTGAAGATTCTGCTCAACTTTACCAGTAAGAACAGAGATAATTTCTTCTCCAAAGTAGTGGAAACGCTATACAGGTCTGTAAAAATATATAGGAATTGACTGAGAAATCAGTGGCAACTTTTCCTGTCCTTTATAAAGGGAGAGTCTAAATAGCCTTTTCAGACAGGTTTCAGACTTAAAGGATGTGGACAGTGGCAAATTTCTACTTAAGCACCTCAGAATCATGAAGTAGATAAGGAAGGAAACAAGCAGCAGCTTTTCTGTGGGGCTGTGCAGAACGTCAGGTTTATAAAGTGCTGTTGCCTAAAAAGTGAAGAAAAGAGCATACAGATCCTAAATGATAGCAGACATTACTTGGTACAACTAAAAGACAGTTTGCAACTCCAGAATTTATTTCTGTGTGTGGCTCAGCAGAACTTCAGCAGGTTGATCCCTATACACAGCTTAAGTCCTTCCTCTCATTTGTGATACCCTCCTGAAAAAAGCTTTAGGCTTAACTTTGCATTTCCATCGTGGAATGAATATCACTTAACAGCACCTTAGCAGCACCTTAGCAGTAGACAGTGTATACATACCTACTAACATTCTAGTTCCTGAACAGCACGGGTGGCAAAACTTACACTTCTTATTCACCCTCTTGTAAGTTCAGGCAATTCCTTTTCCATTTGTATATGTTAGTATGACTTTCATCTGAGTCTACCATCAGGACAGTAAATGTACAATGCAAGCTGCAGGAGTTCTGGTGGAAGCATATGCAGTTTTCAGCAAAACTGGAACCAGGCCAGCTGTGTCGAGATCCTGCCTTTCATTCCCCAAAATATATATTTGACACAGTAATACCAATTCTAGCTAGAGAGAAATGATTGATTTTTTTTTTAAATAAAGTCAGACATTTGGTCATAAGACACTGAAACAGCTCGTGAGGTACTGGGCCAGAATGACAAGTTACACAAGCAAAAAGAAAATGAAATTTAGATCATTTGATTAGGATGCTGAAAAATGATAAATAAGCCATCAACCCATAGCAGTGCTAGCAAGGTACATAACACTTAACTGACCAGCCAGCTTACTCTAGCAATTGATCATTCTCATGCTGACATACACTGTAGTTAGTGCTAGGCTGTATCAATTTGTATTAGCAAATGGAGTACCATGGATGGTCTTATTGACTCAAAGACAGTGAATTACAATTGTTGGATAGGCACTACATGACTGCAACCCATTAAACTTTACTGTAATACGAGATCCTCAGCAGAAAAAAAATATATGGTTTACTCCTTGGTATGTTTAGAGGCAGAGTTGTAGCTCTTGGCCTCTGCTCCCATGGGTTAACTGAAAAGGTAGCTGTAAATAACAGTTTTCTGCAAGTGCAGAGTACAATCTGCAAATCAATAAATGTAGATACTATTGTATTTTAAGACAATTAAATATTCTTTTCATAGAAGAATAGCAGCCATTCAAGTGGATTGAATGAGTCACTAAAAAACTAGATACTCCTTGTAGGTGTAGCTCTGAACACAATGAGTATCCTGTACTCAGTGACAATCCTACAAAACCTTGACAAAATACCCAGAGACTCAGTCTGCAGTGATGAGACTACAGCAGTTCCATTCTAGAGGAGCAGAACTCCTTCAGAGCAGCAGCAGATTTCAAAGTTCTTCCTCTGCTACAGGAAAACGGCAAACAGACTCATAACAAAGTTTTATTGCTTACCCATTCAAACACTATGACTACTACTTCTTACCCTTCACTTCTATTTTGGAGGAGTCACACATGAGAACAGTTGAATATTTTTTCTTTTATTTCTTTTTATTTATTTGTAATTTTTATAATTTGTTTATAATTGTCTCATATTACAAAAAAAGTGAAAAAAAGAAGCAAGGCCTTAAAGGCAGGAGTCAACTCCTTAGCTAGTAAAAACTGACTAGCTTCAAATACCATTTTTCAACAGCTCTAGAAGTTCTAGTCAGTTTTTGTTTTGTTTCCTCAAAAAATGATGATCTGTACTCAAAGAACATCTCATATGGCTGCTTTATAGATGGCATTCAATTTGCAAACTAATGTGGTGAATGCACATACAAGAGGTCTGACTTCGAGATAACAAATTTCATTGTTTCTACCCCTCAAAAAAGCCCCAACTAAGTACACGAGGCTAGTGTTCCAGGAAATTGATAGATAAAAGATCTGTACAAGTCATCAGCACACACAAGTCAGAAATCCCCTGTCTCCTTTGCAACTAGTCAAGGATAAGATTCTTCTGAAAAATGCATCCCTAGAGAGTTTTGCATAAGCTCTAAGGTAAGGCCATCTGAGTACCCAGCCAGAACACTAAACAAAGACAAAACTTAAAATTCCCAACAAGCACTAGCCTGCACAACATTGGTAGCTCCAGGCTGAAGGCAAAAAGACCTGACATGTTTGTCTTGGTATTCTGCAGCAAAAGACCTCAGATCCACAAGAGGGAACCAAGAGCTTCTAAGGACACTTTTGAAACAACTGGCTTGGGTTTTATCCCCATGAGTCCATACTAAAAAATTGTTAGGGAGCAGGCCCCATAATGGACTTACCAGCACAAGGGCGGGCCAGACCTTGGTAACTGAACTGTTCTCCACTGCCCAAATCTTACACGTAAGGCACGAGGTGTGCTGTCTGGGAATTTACCTTTGCTTTTCCCTTGCTGCTAAAGCCTGTAAGAAAAAATCTCACCTTTTGACTGTCAGAAAAATAATACTTGCAGAACAAAAATAAATGTATTAGACTAGCAACATCAGGAAAAAAACTAAAGTTATGTGGGCTGTTGTGATAACATCTCCCAAACATGACTCCTGGAAAAATTGTTCAGGGAGAACCTGGCACTGGACAGGCAAATCAAGAAGTAAGGTATTTAAAAGCCACTGTCACTTGATCACCTTATTCTTATAAGAGCAATGTGCATTTGTAAAGGGAAAGTTATGCTTGTTTTGAGAACAATTTAAACATGTAGATGTAGAAAATAAAAACACTTTTTTTCAATGTTAAGAGCATTTTAAAACATGTAAGGGGAGTGTTTGTCCTTGGATCTCCTCATATTTTCTGGTATATCCTATGCACCTCATCCTAGGAGGTCAGAAAATTTTTCATGTACTCTGCTGTGCATCACTCCTGGAGAGGCCAACTTGGTAGCAAAAGCATCTCACTTTTGTCATGAGCACCAAGCTCATTTACCTATTGCATTTAATTCTTAGACTTTCTGAAAGCTGTATATGGCCAGTTGAATGAAATATTTTCCATCTCAGCATAACATTTCACAAATCTAGCATTTACTAAGATGATGGTGCATTTCTTTAAAAGAGGGATGACGTAAGTACCGAAAGCTTACTGAAATGACAGAGCACCATACTATGTATCACTATAATTTTGCTGTCGAAATATCACTTATTTCCCTACTGGATCAGATCTACAGTCTGTTCTGATGTTCCATCCCACTGGTAACAGCCAATACTACCGCTGCAAGGAAAGATATAAGAAAAAAAAAATCTAAGAAACATCTGTAACACTTTTTCTATGCCTCAGAGGAGTTAGCTTATGCCTCTGATGAATACAGATGGAATGCTTAGTCTTCAAACATTTCCCTCTCACTTAGTTTGAGGTGCTTTTAATATCTATTCAAGCAGATAACTCTTTTTGACCCGCTGACCTCACATTCTCAGGAAACAATTGCAGCATCAGTTTTGCGTCCTGTGTTGTTCATTAACTTTCCACCAGATTATCCACACAGAACTTGCTATGTGTATGGAGGGCTTTTGTTTGTTTTTAATGCAAGCAGCTCAGTTCCCTTTTTGAGACTGCAGCTATACGCTTCATTAAGCTATCTGCGATAACATCTATCCTAATGCTCTCTCTGCCTTGGAAGCAGACTGCAAATGCACAGCTGACATGGGTAAGAGAAACTTAAATTGCTTTAGCCAGTGGGCATTACTGTAGCCTTACACGTCAAATTTCATCTGTCACTGGACTGCCAAGATGTTTAATTCCTCCTACAGTATCTAACAAACCTCAAGAGCTTTCACCAACTGAAAGAAATTACCACAACCTACATAATCCCCTGCTCACTGCGTTTCCTTCCCCATACTGCTAATGGGGATTCGGAACACATCTGACCAGACTGGCACGTGTTTAAAGCACTTTCATGTTTAAGACTACTAGGCATGTAGTGTGATGCAAAAAGATGCAAAGCAGAGAAAAGGAAAGACTAGAAGCCCCTCTCTATGTTTTGTACCCTGTGTTTGCTGGGTAGAGTTGCAGAAGCAATGGATGACTAATTAGGCTAAAGGGACAGAGAGAAGTTAAGAGGAATTGATATCCACGAAGAGTATACATTAATGTGTTTGGGGTTGCAGGTTTCCAAATGCTCTAACTCTGTATCAGATGGTCATTTCTCTGCAACTCTGAGGATCGCTTTCTTCATCCATTTTCAAAGAGATACTGATACCATGTCATTGAAAAGCTGTTATGATTTTGGATTAGGCTTTTCTTGCCTGTTGTCACATGTCTAAACAGAGGCATCTCAAGAGACAAATGTAAATGCGAAGTGCTGCAGCAAACCATGATTCTTCCAGATATACAAATGAAGTAAAGAACCCCAGGTTTTTTTCATACATCATTCCATGTTTTGCTTTGAGAAGAGCAGCTTCAACAATGCAGTCATCTTTAGCTAACAATGGTCATATTTAGACAAAGAAAAGACAGACAATCTGTGAGGAATTTGCTGACTTAAATGACCCATTCAGCAGAAGAGACAGAAGGGGCTTGGAATCACTTTAATTCTGTATTTTCTCCCAGGCCCTTTCTTCTCTTCTCTCTCACATCTCACTTCAAGATCTTGGAGCAGTGATCATCCAAATACGCTTCTAGGACTTTGGAATGGCCATGATTTTATCATCTCCTCTCTGCTGTACAGCTCAGTGCCTTGCAAATTTAGGGCTGACACCTCACTACAGAGACAAAGCATACTACATGAAAGAAAGCAATCACTTTCCTGAAATAGTGAAAGCCCTGGTCTTGAGAGAAGATGAACACGCTTTCCTCAGCTTCCACAAACCGTTTCCATTAACGATTACTTTCATCTCCCTTAACTGATTCCATCTCCTTCAGAAGAGAAGGTTCACTTATACAGACCCCAAACACACAAGTAGGAATTGGAGTGAACTTTCTGCTGCTCAGCATGACTCTGTTTTCTAAACCATACTTTCCAGGTAAATGGTGCCTGTGTGCAGAGCCTGGACTGTGTGCCACACGTCTGAAATAGGATTTCATCAGAGAGTCTGTGAAAACAAAATTTATCCCCTCTCTTCTCATATGAAATTTATCTCCTACCAAGCCCCCAAGCCCAAAAAGCTCAGTAAGTCCAACTAATCAGTGCTTGTCACCAGGAAGCAAAGCCTTCGATGCAGTCATTTGCTGGATCTGATTAACAAGTTATATTTGTCACATCTCCATCATCACACAAAATAGGACAGCTAGTGTTATTTCAGCTCAAAATTTTAACACTGTTCCTTATCTGATCCAAGACTTGTTCTGTGCTGCTAATGGATGCCCTATCATTTCTTCAGCTTAGTTGGTCACGAGCAACTTATGCAAGAAAAAACCTAAACATTCTCATAAAATACACATCCTGAAAACCCACTTCTGCAAGTGAAGTTAAAAAAACATTGCTTAGAAGTCAGATCTTGACTACTCAGTCCTTCTCTAATGGCTTAGGTAAGCACTGGAAAACAAAGCAGCACAGTCTTACAGCTGTTGTATAATTGTTGCCAACTTTCCATCCCTGTAAATCATTTGGGAACAGAAGCTCGAAGGTAACAGTAACTCAACCAATAGATGTTATTTGGCTTTAGATATAGGGAAAAAATAAAAGTGACTGGCTTGCTGCTTTATAAACTTGCAAGACAGGGTTTTTCACGTAGCACTGACAGTAAAATGCAATAGAGCATGAAAACACTACCTTCTCAATGAAAACTTCATACATAGATGCTGATGCCACGTATAAGTCTGCCCAAGGTGGGACTGCTGAGCCAACAGCCCAACATCAGACATGCTGAGCAGTTGGTCTTGGTATCCTGACAACCTGGGTCAATAGCATCAGTCTAAACCAGGACTGAGGTGAGCATGGAGTGCCTGAGGATGTTAAAACAGAAATGAGAGACGAAAAGAGACTGAGCAGTATGGCTTATTCCTGTGGCTCTTGTGGCTACCTCACCCTCTCATGACATCTTGTACTTAGAAGCCTATCCACACAGAAAGACTTGTCCAGCACTGTCCTCCTATCACATTATCAGAGTTGTCAAGGTGCTCAGCATCAAGACAAACCAGTACCCATCTTTTCAGTAAATGTTCCCATCTCACTTGATGCCCGAACCCAGAGAAGCTCTTTGAAACCTGCAGAGAACCTCCTGCTGTCCTGTCAGACAAGAGAAGTCTCAGCACAAACACAAGGCCAGACTCGCCTTGACACACCAAGAAGACAACAACATAATTGTTCCCTGTCACTGTGGGCTGCAAAATCCAGAAAACTGAAGGGAAGCTGCAGGTCAGGCTCAGGCACAGAGTCCTTGTGATGGACACCCTCCTCTACACTCTGCAACAACAGGCCACTCATCCAGGGCTACAGGACAGCTAGATAAGAATAAAAAGTTAAGGTGTTTAATACCAATAAATACCGGTTAAGTAATCCTCTACAACAGTGTGGTATGATTGCCCTAGGATTTGTTTACTTTGATGCTTTAACTGCTTTTAATCTTTGTATATATACTTCCCTTCAAAACCATCATCATCTGTCCTTAGTCATATGAGATTCCCATTATCGCATTTCTCCAAAACAATATCTCCGACTGTTTTTTCTATCATGAGTCCAAAAACTTCACTTTCTGAAAACCAGTCAGCTTTCTTAGAGATAGAACTATTCCCTTCCATTCTTCATTGACAGACCTCCCCTAGTTACCCTTCTTTTCCCTCATATGCCCCTTATTTCCCATGTCTGAGGAACAGATCCACTTATTCTGCCTGAACTGACCATCACCTCTATGTCCGCTTTTTCTCCATCTCATTTTAAAATGGAGATAATCAGCAGGAAAGTGCCTTGTTTTGGTGGTATTTTAAATTAGTCCATTGTCAGCCCTTTTAAGTTGTCTGCTCTCTTCAATTGCTGAAAATAATACAGAGATTCCTGTCATACACACTAAAGACCAAGAGCACTTCAAGGGAGCTTTGAAATAGTACAGGTGCAGTAACTTGATCTGCTTCCAGACCACTGTTTTGCAGAACATTCTACAGCTGCTAAATCTCTACCCAAACAGAAACTGGTATAAAACACAGACTGAGCCCAGAAGGCAAGCTGTGGGAGAGGGGAGAAGGCAGAAATGTTTTCTTCTGTCCTGTCTGGCTCATGAAGGCATGAGACAAATCACAGCGATTCTCATCACAAAGCTACAAGACAAGGCAATGCCTGGACCTGCCCAAAGATGGATCAAGTCACATCATGTGGTAATCTCAAGACTGGCCACTGAAAAACTGAGAAGATCCAACCATGTTTGCATTTTATCAACAGGGTATAAAGTTAAAATGTGGCATTTGTGACCTTTCACCCATTTTCAGTACTCAAGCACTAACCCTGCCAGCCTAGTTCTCTTGAGTTAGAGACTTGCAACCAGCTGTGCTTTGTTGTGTGAGGGGACAGCCATCCACAGCCACGTTTGGAACAGGCAGGGGAGTGCCCACCCCGGTCAGGAGAGGGAGCTCCCAGGTCCTTGCTCTGTCAAGCCAGAGCACACACCTGGAAATTACATTTTCCAAGGTTTCCAAGGAGGAATTGCTGAACAAGGAAGGAGGTCAAGTCATTTGCCAGTTAACTGCTGTGGTTGGAATAGAGTCTGGAAGTGCCAGGCACTCTCTTCTCTCTAAAATGAAAAGGGGTGTAGGGTCCTAAGTCACATCCTGAAAGTCAGCACAAATAAGAGCAGCTGCGTCAGAGATACCTTGATACAGATAGCTCTTTGCCCAATATGCATTCACCTCTGAAGGAAGCCCACCAGGCCACAGCATGTGTTAACTGTCTTTTACCAGGCTTCTACGTATCAGCTTTTCCTTACTGACCCCTTCAAGCCACTGAAAAACATTTAGTTGAGCCACGCTATGTATGCATCACCACTTTCACCAGATACAGTCATCTCCCAAGTTTTCAGTCTCACTCTTCTCCCCATTCATTTGCTGGTCACACTTCTGAGGATGAGAGGGTCTTCTCATTTTTTCTTTCTCATTTGCCTGTGGAAAAAAGAGACTAGTGGAGAGAAAGCGTAGTGGAAGAAATGACTTTCCCCAAACATTGGAAACAGGCCTGTGATCAGAGAGAAAGGAGAAAAATCTGTCTACTGACCTACAGGACACTTCACCATCACTGCTGTCATGGAAAAGAGCTGCGGGTAAGGACATAAATAGGTGAGTGCTGCCCCCGTGGGGACAGCGGGCAAAGCCCTCTGTGACTCTGTGGGGTGCCAAAGCCTCACATAAGCTTACTATGGAGAACGGATAGCAGCATCAGAGCACAGCTAGCAAACATCAGCTGATGCTAAGATCCAGGTTTTTAATGTGGCAAAGACTGGAAAAGGCAGTATATGGAAAAAAGACCTGGAAAAAAAGTCACTGCATTCACAAAGAAGCCAGCATAGGAGCAAGAGACTGCTGTGCTATCCTATTTAACCCAAAAGAGAACAAAGAGAAAGAAGCCAGTTCCATCCTGTTTTTTTTCATCATTAGTTGAACAGTAACAAAAAAAAAAAAAAGTTGCAATGGCCCAATCTTTACTACGGGCCATGACATAAAAGTACTAAAGCTCGTAGTGCAACAGTTCAGAAAAAAAGAACGTCAGCTATATTTTGCTTGTGAGCCTTTGATCTGACTTTGCATTTGGTCTAACTTTCAGTTCTTATTTATAGCATCCTTAGCAATCATTAAGTACCAAGACACAGCTAGAAGCTACGAGGTCAGCTCTAAGGGTCTGAAAAAGCAGCCAAACTTGAACACTTAAACTACCCTGATTTTGACATCTCACGTAAACTAGCTTCATACTAGACTGCCAGAAATGTTTCCTATCATCAGTGTTCTAAATTCTCCAGTGGATTTCTATCTGGTATTTTTCTTTGGCTTAGGAGTCAGAGGGAACACAGTTTCTTAAGAATCTTCAGCTTCCTCAGAACTACCTGAAGAACTCTCAGCATCAGATCTGTGCTCTGCAAAAAGCAAAATAAAGACTATTTGCAGCTTAGATCCTGGACAACCAACAGGTGTTATCACAGGAAAGGCCTGTGGTTAGCCTGTAACAAACAGCAATCACACCCAAACACGTGTGGCCACCTCAATGCACAGAGCACATACTGCTGGAGAACATCTCAGCAAAATAATGTTTTAACAATTCTCCTTTATGATTTGGTTACAGACCTGTCTTCAAGCTCATAAGGACTGGAAAATTCTCAAGTAAATCCAAAAGTAGGAAGCAATGCGTGAGATTCCCTGAAAGTTATTCTTTCAGGAAATTCATGCCTCATGAGCATGCCATACCTTCAGTAAGAAAGTCATCATCATTACATTTATTTTTGATTACAAATACTATTGAAGGCTGTATCATGTAGCTTTGGGATTAAAATGAGTGGTTAACTCTCCAGATAAGCAACAACCCTCCAAACAGGTAATAGCTAAAGCAAATATCTGGAACAATCCTCCATCCTTTCTTGCACTTTGAAACAAGTTATACAGAACTGGGGAAGAAACTGTAAAGGCGCCAAAGACAGATGATCTGCCCAAACACAGTACTTAGGCATACATTGCTGCACTGCAAGAAAATGGACATATCATGAGTTAGTAGCAAATATAAGCCCTAAAGGACTGTATGCCACTGAACATGCCCTTGAAGATGGGACTTCCAGTTTACCACAAGCATGTAACAATTCTGCTGTTCTCTGTATGGACTCGGTCACAATCCGCAGGGGATGACATTGTTATAGTTAGTTGCCTATAACAGAATATTATAAAACCTATCTGTATTATTATGGGTTCTGTTGATAATAATATCAAGATAGCATTACATTGTTGAATGGAAGGAGCAACTCCAAGATGACTTGGCACAAAGCAAAAACAAAATATGCTTATTTATCAATAATAGAAAGAAAATTATGTAGCTAGCATTGTCCCCAAATCACCCATCACACATAGCTAAACAAACATTTAAAAGCATAAATATTTTTACCTGCTTTATAGTAAGAAAGAAGACCATATTAGTTCCTAGGTAGCAAGGCAATTTTAAAAAGCACAACAATCAGAATGATCAGAGCTGGTACATAAATATGAAATTTCAACACTTTCATCATGCATTAAAGTCACAAAAATCTGCCACATTGACAGAAAAATAAAATCATCACCACAGTCCATTGGACAAAATTTCTCAAAAAAAACCCAACACCAAAAACTAAGCGAATTTGTCAAGGGGCATAGGGTTGAGAGTCCCAGGGCTTATCTGCATGATTTTCCTTATCAAGTGTCAGCATCTTCTAGAAATGTGGTAAGTGATCTGTAGGAATATTTTACAGAAGAATGGGGGGAAAAAAAGCCCAATTCACCAACATGACATTAGAAGTACTCCATAGGGTAAAATTAAGGCGTTTAATCAGGCTCCAAGTCCAGACTAAGTGACAGAAATTCGAGGAGACTTCATGCATTAGAAATTCTGGAGAGATGAAAAGAGCATAATAGAAAAGCAAGCAGTATGGGATGTGACAATGGTACAGAACGGTTACTTTGTAAAAGCCCACAAAAAGGTCAGAGATGATCGAGCTGAAGTACAGTATGTGCTGTTACACCAATAAAGATAAAATCAAGATTTGCTCTCTATTCTCTTGGTTGAGACAAAAAGCTGCTCTCCATATGAGGCATGGAAGAAGGGTTATTAACTGATCCAACCTGAGCCATGAAATAAAGAGGGGATTTTTAAACCTACTTCTAAAGAACATGCATTAGTTCTTGTAGGAGACAGCTCTTCTGGTCTTAGCAATGGACCAGCACTGCAGCTCCTGTGTTTGCATACATGACATGTGCAAAACATATGGTCCACTTCCATACCTGCACGCTCAGAATTCAGTATATCACAAAGGCTTGGCTGATCCTCAAAAATCATGTTCTAAAATTGTAAGAGTCCAGAAAATGCATTACAGTACCTAACTGTAGACCTCTGCATGAACAATGAATGTGAACGGTGCACTTCCCATGCAGGAATCAATTCGGAACACAAAGGATATCTGGAAGCATGTCTGAATTGCTCATTAAGTACACTAATTTAAATCAAAACTCAGAAAAACTATCAAGAAGGCAATGTTTTGTGAACTGGGTTATGGGCTACCTGAAAAAGGTGTGTTCGTGAAAGTAAGATTACTCCATGTTGAGTGGAACTGCACACCCCTTTCCAAAATCTTATCTTTGTACTTTTGGGAATTCTGTTAATTTTGACCTACTGATTACTGCTCCAGGATGCTTCCCAGGAAGGAAAAACTACTTCAAAACTCATAAATGCTTCATTGTTAAATGGTCAGGTCTCACTCCACTTTACTACCGCTTTCAAACTCTGTGATTCACTTACCTGACATTGCTGCTGATTTCTATCTGGAGGTAAATTATCCGATATTCAAAGCATATTGATTTGCTGAATGAAATAAGACTGTGCTGATTAGGAACAGAGCTGAAGCCCCTCCAAGTAAACTGAGGACTGAGGGATTTCCTAACAAGCAAGTGACCTAAATGAATACAGTCCTTGCCATCTCAGAGACACAGACATATACACATAGGATGACCTGACTGGATCTCTAGAATTTGTTCCCAAAGCGTGGCACATGTCTTCACTTCCAATTTACCAGAAAAAAAGACCAAAAAGAAGCCTGACCATCTGGCCTCAGCTTAGCACTACAGTTCCCCTCAGAAGTTGTATAAATCTCTAGCTAACACAAGCCAGGATTGATTCAGTCTATAAGGAAAGAAACATGTGATTCACAAAAGAGCTGGAGGAGTTACTGTAATTCTCTAGTTTCATCAAAAGCAGAAAGAGGCAGATTCTTTTGGACAAGGAATTGTAGCATCCACCTGCTGCTCTTCACACACCTGCTCCAAGAGAGAAGCAAGTAGTTGCTTTCACACAGCCAGATCTGAGGTCTGAATAGCCTTTATTTACTCCCTTCCTACAACCTTCCACAGCCATGAAGTTCTAGGACAAAATTTAGGCTTGTTTTGTTCAATGCAAAACCTGCAGAGCTGCAGCTCTCTACCACTCCTTTGGGGAAGCAGAAGAAAGCTGTCACTGCCTGGAACATCTGAGCAATGCGCAGCTAGCGCTATGGACACTCATTTTCTTTCCCTTGAATTCAGCTATGCCCTCGCGTTCCACTTTAAATAGCACCTCACCTTCCTCATGGCCTAGCAGTTGTCATCATTCAACTGTGGTCCGCAGAATTCCTCCTGTTTTTGTTCTTCATCAATCAATCCCCACAGTACTGCTGTTTATAGTTCTTCACTGGGAAACACAGTTATTTCTGCAGCAAAGCAATTTTTTCTGCACCTTACTTTTCATCTCCACATTAATCTTTTCAACAGGAAGAACACCATAAATATTTGAGTGACTCAGTCTGTTCTTCCACCAAGCATGCACGTGTCCTCTGCAGCCCTAGCACTGGAGCACCAAGCACACTCCATCTGCTGAGAACAGAAAGGGGGTGCAAGGAGGGCTGGAATAGCAGAAACACAGCTATCTGGGTTAATCAGAGTCATTTACAAGGTTACTCCCACCTGAGAAGGAGGGAAATAACAGGTAAGTATAATAAAATAATACACTTTAAGCTGTCCATTGGAAAAGTACATTACCTTTGTCACTTAAGATAGATACCAGGTTATGTAATAATGTCTGCCAACATAAAGTCAGCCTGAAATTTATTTTAGCTAATAGTCTAGTTATAAACTAAAGGAAAAGATCCAGCTGCGTGTGCATTCTGGTTCTAGCTCTTCCACTGGCTGGCTAGAAGGCTTTAGCTAAGTGACTTTAACAGCGCAAACTCAGAAAAAAAATCACATTGTCAGGATAGCAGTAATGAATCATTAGCACCAGTGCCAAAGGCAATATACTTACCTGTCACTTAACACAGAGAAGTTCCTTGTGTTCAGTCCTATACAACAGCCAGCACAACAGCACACAAGTCATTGACTGCAGTTTTTAGATACTCCTGTAAGTTAGATAATCAACCAGATTGGATGCATATCTCCTCAAAGGTTAAAACAAACAAGTTATACCTGCTGCTAGAAGTGGTGACACACAAGGGAGTGCTGTAGATATCACAGTGTCCAGTCAGCTTTGACTTTCTGCTTCCTAAATGGAGACAAGCAGCTGTTTAAGGCCGCTTGTGATACAATCCTAACCTGACACTGGAACTCATGTTCCGGTCTGCAGCAGGAAATTAAGTTCTCCATGACTGTTTATACTTCTTCTATGTACAGGAGGATACACTGGGTGGGATTGCGGACCTGACAGGTGTTAAGAGGGTGCACAGACCCCTGGGGCTCTGAACAGACAACTTCCAGATATTACTGTAAATTAACAACAAGAAGATCACACTATCCAATCCACATTATTAGAGCAAAGCTGAATTTAGAAATACACGAAGCATAGGCCTCACCAGGACTCAGCTTGGCTTCTTGTGACATAGTTAGATGATGTGCCAGGATGCTCCATCTCTACTATCAAGAAGAAGCCTAGCCTCCTAAAAGAAAACTGAGACTTTAGCGCATCCAACCGTCATATAAACTCCCAAAGACAACAGATGGGTTCACCAGTAGAGGCAGCAAAGCCAAGAGGGCTGAGTCAATCAAAGTACCTTGCAGAGATGAACAACTGCAACAGAAAGCAGGGCCCCTTGTTGAGAAGAGCATCAGATAGAGAACAGGTATTGGGGATTCAGTCCTTGGCTTTCTGGTGTTTCAGTTTCCCTTCTGGGTTTCAGTTTCATAACCTGTAGTGTGGGAACACTAATACTGTCTTCCTTGGTGAAGCACTGAAATGTGCCACATCCTAAACATGTTTTCGAAGCATATAACACCAAGGAAGAAGGCGAAGTATCATGCAAGGGATCATTATTAAGAAAAACAAAGTGATGGAAGAAAAAAGACTGAGGAAAAAACCTTACCAACCACTGAAATTGCACTAGGAAGCAATGTGTCAAAATCAGGAAAGCGGATCAGATGATCTAGTCATAGTTCTCACCTCAGTATTCATAATGCACTAATATCATGACAGCTTTCACCTTGAAAAAGCGTATAATGTCAAAGACGTTATATGAAAACAGATCAGCAGAAGGATACCAGTAAATTCTTGTTCCAAGAGTAGAGTAAAGACATTATGAAAAGACAACACTGAAAAACAGAAGAGAAGGGAATAGAACTAACCAAAAAAACAGCAAGAAAGTAAACCTGATATAATTATTTTTAGTATTAGAAAACAGGGATAGTAGTCTTAAAGATACTAAGAGAATCAATGGTTCCCACTAAAATAGTGGTTCACCTTCCTGTAGTAACTTCAGAGACTTGGAAACAGGCCATTCTAGGCTAAAAAAGTATGGTGACCCAAGTGGTCCAGTGCCACATCTGACAGCAGGGACCTAAACTGTTGAATAAACCATCAGCAGCTTGCAACATGAGCGTGAACACATCAGTCCCCTCTTGAAGTCTTCTATTTTACCTACACTGTCACCTAGGACATTCTTACTGGGAGTTTACACAGTGTCCAGAACAGGTGGGCTCTGATGCAGCCCCACAACACACATAAGCTTCAGCCAACCCAGCTCCTCATAAGCTTGTACAGAATAGCTCCCTGGAATTAACCAGCTGTGGGGCCCATTCAAGACTGCAGTTTGCAAAGTACGAGACTGTTGTCACATATTCAGGTGAATAATTGTATCTTCACCGCAACATCCCTATTTAAAAGATTTTCCCTGTATCCAACGCAACTTTCCTTGCTTCAGTACTTTACCTTTCTTTTCCAGTCCTTCGAGGTGGTCCTAAATAACTCTTCTTTCTTAGTATATCTACAAAACTGTCATCTCTTCTCATCTGCCATTTTATGTAGTCTGACATAATGAACACTTTGTGTCTATAAATAAAACTTTCCAGGTCCATCATCACTTTTCTTTCCTTCCCTGTGAATCCCTTCCAGCTTCCCAGTGCTCCCCCAGCTCTCTCAGCAAGGAGCAGACTGTAGCTCACCAGTATCACCACAGCAGCCATGCTCAGCAAACAGCTCTGCAATAAATTCTTGCCAGCTTAGAACGCTGGTAACGTTCTCCCTTTGATACTGTCAGACTGAAATACATCGAGGTTCCTCTTATGTCAAAGCAGTCACACATGTCCCAGTCAACACGGTTGTTGGAAGAAGTTCAGAGCCCAAGAAGTACTGAACATTGGCATGACTGCTCATGCCAGCAATGCCTGGAGAACAGTCTTAATGCTTCTGCTGCTCTCAAGGGTATCAGAAATGTACTGAGAGAGGGGCCCACTGAGAGATGCCATTCCTCCTCCTGCCTGCTCAGTGTCTCCAGGGAGGAGCCCCCATGAATGAAGCCCTTCAAGGCTTTGGCAGGGGCAATAATACTGTGACTATTTTACAGTTCCTTGCAATCTGCCACCCAAGAAGCTGTGTTTGTTGGAAAAAAAAAAAAAGAAAAAAGGCTTGAATTCATCAATATCTATTCATTCAAAATCAAGAGTCAATTTTACAGCCTTCTTGGCTTACAAAGGTACACACAGCAGTATATGGCTATATTGCAATAAAGAAATTAGCACAAGAGCATCTTTGTTCCAGCACTGTTCTAAGTGGGTAGGACCCTGTGCAAAATAAGAGGGTGAATTAATAGCAGAGTACCACTCTGGAGATGCTGTTTACTCTGCTCCCCCTACCAGGCCATGGCAATGAGCACACTACTCAGGATGCGTGGCACAGCTCAGAGCAGGAGACGCAGTCTCACATCCACTCCAGATGCTCTGATCCAGCCAGCCACAAGCCAGCTTCTTTCCAAATGCTGCATAGTCACAATAGCGCAGAGACCTAATTTCATTTTTTTGCAAAGACAGTGTTACTAGCTTGGGCTGAGCACTGTGCAACACTTAGATATGTGCTCAGAGCACAGGTGAACAAACAGGGCCTGCCCATACAATAGTCAGTAGCATCCACCTTCTTCCCTTCTGGAGAGCAGGAACAACATCTCACCCCCGCTAAGAGAAAAAAATCAGTGCTTTATGCCTTCTACTGCACAGTATCCGAAGACAGATTCAGTTCTAGTAGCTTGTTTTTGAGAGTTTTTTTTTCCTGTTTTTACAGTATCATAACAGTGCTATGTCACAATGCAAGACAAAGATTCATGGCACAAACGAAGCCTGTAAAAGAGATGACTGAGAATGGAGAATGACAGTGGTCTGCAGAATATCAAAGTCAGTGGAAACTGTGTGTGTAAAAGGCAACTCTGCAATGTCTTCCAGTACAAGGATTAGCAGATATCAAGAGAAACTGGCAGGAGACAAGTTGGAAACAATCCAGAGGAGATGGCTCTTTGCTCTGTACTCAAGTAAGTCCAACCACATTGCACAGGGTTCTCTAAATGGTACAAGTACGTGCGGGTTCAGGATGAGATCAGACAAATTCAAAGAGAAATCACAGTAACTAAAATACACTTATCTTGGCCAGATCTGAGTAAGTAGTCAGAGGAATATGTATTTTTAGGGTTGTTCTATGCCTCACATTTGGTCATTATCAGAAACTGGTGCTACATTAGGTACGCATTTGGCAGCTGTTCCTATATTCTACCAGATTCGGGCTTAACATCTTTAATAGGTATTCAGCTGGCATATAGAAGGGCAGCCTGTACACTACAAAGACAAAGAAAAGCTATGAACTCACAGTATAGGCCATCGTGCATTACCCCTACAGCACAAAAGCAAAGCAGTAGGCCCCTCTGTACAGAAGGATGGTGGGAATATATGGCTGATTGTTCCTCCCTCCCCTCCACCGCACCATTTATCTGCTGCAAATCTAGCATTGCCTTCAGGTACTCTGGGTAGTCCTTCAGAATGGCTCCCTTGATGGACATAATAACAAGGTCAGGTCTTAAAGGAAAAAAAAAAAAAAAGCAAATGTTTGCTCCGTAACTTTGGATTAAACTAGTTTTAAAGGTTCTCTGGCATCCAGATGACTTCCATACCCGAATATTGACGTCAATTCGGGACTCAGTTGATTCACTTCTTCAGTATAACCAAGCAATCACTCATACTCCAGGCTCGTTCTATTAGAATAACACCGTACCATTTCACAGCTTATTACATGAGGTTTTTTTCCAAAAGACCTCTGTATTTAATTTCCAGGCAGAAGATTGATTGCTCCAAGGCACTGAAGCTTATTAAAGTATACATGCATAAGCATTTCATTGCCTTCTGAATAAGAGCTGAAACTTTTTCCTAAATTGGTCCTACATCTGCTTAAGAAACACTACAGACCGAAAATTTGGTACTAGTAGAATTCCTCAGTGTCTCATCCTATATGAAAAATTGGATTTTCCTCTAATCATGACCTCTGTGAAAGTGGAAAATTAACTATTTCATATACAGTGTTCTTATATTAAGAAACATTTTTGTGAAGGCATAGAAAACTTCACTGTTCAAACAACATTGTCAAGCGACAGAAATTGAAAGAGACTAAATGTTCCGCCACACAGCACTAAAGTATTCTCAGTTGCCTAAGCAACTTCTGTCAGTTAAGCTGCACTTCATCCATAAGCTGTGCCACGTTTCTCCATGCCAGACTGGCTCGCATCCACTTCAGCTTTGTACTGGCAGCTCTTTGTCCCTTCCCTCTTTGCTTCCAAGGCCTGTGATTCTGCAGTCTGGCTAGTATGTCTTACTGCAGAGAACATAGGTAACAAATGAAAAACAAACAGGAAAAGAGCGCATTCATAAGAATTGTGGGTTTACGCTTCTTTTCCAAGTTACAGATCTGAATACGCTGCACTATAAAGAAAAAAAATAACAGACCTTCAAAAAACAACCCCTCCTTGCAGGTTTGACCCCATAACTCTGAAAGCAATGCCTCAGCCAGGCCAAGTTCACAGAAGCAGTGCCAAATTGCCAGGCTCCAATGCAACTACAGGGGATGCACGTTACAGCTTGCATACCTGTCTGCATTTACCATTAATCCTATTCGTAAGTCTCCTTGTTCAAGCTCTCCTCATCTCCTCCCCATCTACAAGAGATCTCCTGCTACAAATGTGTCTTGGATTTATCATTCCAGATTTGCCAAATAAGCCTTTCCCCAAGGCTTTTGAAGCGTATATTAAGATTAAAGGAAAAAAAAAAGGCTTAGCGTGTATAACAACAGATCATTAAGCACTTCAGAAACGTTCACACATGCTCACAGCCTCCCCCACAAGATCAGGTAAAAGTCAGAAAGTGTTTCCCACGGTGAAGTCAGAGGAAACCAAAGAGAAGCGAAGGCTGAGGCAGGACAGAGCCCCGCTTCCCCCGAGCACGTTACACTGCAGCAGCAATCATGCTCTGGGCTGTCGGCTGGCACTCTGCCATAGCACAGCATGGCCTTCACCCAGGCAGCACAGGCAGCAAAAAGGCAACAGGAGGAGGAGGAAAAAGCCTTGCAGCTGTGCCTTTGCTGTGCAGGCTCTCTGTGGATGCCAGTAGTTGTTCTTTACCTCTCAAGATTAAATGAAAGGAAAAGAAGCAAGGGTTTACAAGCAAGGTGCAAGTCATAATTGCATAACTGCCCCCCACGATTAGGAACTGATTAGCAAAATCATTCCCAGCACCAGTGATCCTGAGCACTTCTTCAGACCAGCAGCCTGCTCTGCCTGACAGAGCGTCTCTTCTGGGGTTGTACAGCCTCAACTTGTGTCGGTGTGAAGCAGCATCAGCAATACCACAGCTGCACAGCTGCTTTCTGTCCCTGCTGTCTGTCAGGCAGCATGGTCCAGGCCACCCTACCCCCTGCAAAATCCTTAACACAGAAAGCAGCTCCTTCCTAGCATGTGGCAGGCAGCAGTAGTTCAGTGGGTCTCAACACAATCAGCCTCAAACACAACCCTAAGCAGGAGCTATTGTATTTAATCATGGTATGACCGCGCTTGGAAAACAGGTTGTTCCTGATGTCTGCCATCATGAACATTAGATGCATTTGTCCTGCCGGCATGCTAAAGGACTGGCTTACTTGGGACTGGAATATCCTCACAAAAAATGGTGAGATGCACACATGCGTAAAGATTCGGTAGTAGGTGAAGTTTCTTCTGGGG